>NW_006239169.1:443216-498670 GCF_000226075.1 Solanum tuberosum
AAATTTTTTTTTGATAAAGTTGTGCAGGAACAAATTGATAGCGATAAAGTGCAATGAAAAATGTATTGTCAAGAATTATTGACGTGTTCAAAATTCTTTGGAAAAATAATTTAGCATTTAGGGGAACAAATGGAAAGATCTATCAAGAAAGTAACGGTAATTTTTAAAGCCTAATTGAAATGAATAATAAATTTGATCCAGTTATGCAAGAACATATTTGAAGAATAAGCACGACGAAATTTATTGTCATTACCTTGGACATAATATACAAAGTGAATTATTAAACTTATTTGGCAAGTGAAGTCAAGAATAAAATTATTAAAGAGATTGGAGAAACAAAATACTTCTCAAAATATTAGGGCCTCTCTTTAAGGTTTGGCTTTAGGTCCCCACTCTTGTTGAGTCGGCCCTGGGGCTGAATAGCGACTTTATACTCCTTGAAGTGAAGAATCAAAAGTCAGATGACTCCTTAATTAAATCAATGTAGCAATACTAATTTTACAGAAAAAATTATGTAACACTTTAATTATATATAGTAACATTTTCAAATAACAAACCCAAATTGAGTAAAATATAAAATTATAGTTGCAAATATAGAAAAAAACATAAAAAATTGATATTATTTTCGTAAAGCAGAAAATCCTATTTTCGCAAGACTAAGAAGCAAAAATTAGAAGGAGAGAATGTAGACGTTATAGAATTAAATATGAAATGTAATAGATACTGTATATATTGCGGTGGGTCCTTTAGATAGGTTATAATAAAGAAACTATATATTAAAAATAATAATTAAACATCTTTGTTCAAATAAAATAGCCACATTCACGTGGCTTGATCATGGACTACTTTCTTTATTTTTACCATCATTTACTTTGTAGGCTTGTAGCTAGGTACCCACCCCTACTCCCCTCTTAATTCTCATGTGGTAAGGGTCCGTTATGTTGTCCAAATTAATTAATACTCTTTAAAGTATTTCATATACTACTATCATATATATTATTTATTTCCACTTGTTCATTTTATGTTTTAACTGTATAAATCAGAAAATTTAAATTGGAAGATAATTTGTTTCGCGTCAAAAATGACTTTATTCTTGGAGCTCAAAATTGAGAAATCTAGAACTTTCACATATAGCAAATGTAAACATCATATAACAAACATAAAAATCATATTTGTATGTTATAGCTATAGTTTGCATAATTGCACTCCATAGCAAACTTGTTTGCTATGGCTATTAACATGTATATTTCACTATACATATACAAAAAGAAACAATTGTATAATCTGTTTCGGTATACATATACAAAAGAATCAATTGTATAGTATGTGTTTGTATAAAGCGAGAAAAGAGAGAAGGACAAAAGGAAACTGGGCAGGGGAAGATCTGTATTTGTATAATCACAAGTGTATAGAATGAAAATATATGTATTTGTATTTGTATATACAATTTTCTCTCGCTTTATACAAACCAAACGCAATGTATACATTTGTGTTTGTATAAAGTGAGAGAGGCAAGTGAGAGTGGCGAGTGAGATCGGGGAGAGGGGAACAAAAATATATGTATTTATACAATTTTCTCTCGCTTTATACAAAACACAAATACATTTTATACCTTTGTGTTTGTATAAAAGCGAGAGAGGTGAGGGAGAGACTGACGAGAGTGGCGAGCGAGAAACCTAGGGCTCAGGTGAATGACAACAATTTGCAATGGATTATAATTAAATCAAGCTATGATTATAACATTTAATTTGAATTAATAATTTGTTATTATATACAATTTTCCCTTTAAATTATAATAATATTTACTATTAAAAATTGTTTGGAGAATAACGATCAAATTGGGTAGACAGGATCAATATAGTGGCCCAAATACATGCACTCGGGGACGTTGGATTTTGTCTCAAATTCAAAGAACCGACGGACACAATCAATCATGTTCGTCAACTTGTTCGAAGCAAACTCATATATTATTTATGACTTTAGACAATTTTACCGCTCAATCCACATACGTTTTTTTATTAAATATTTTCATCATTTTAATTTATACTCTTCAACTACAATTTCACATTTCAAAAATCAACAAAGTTCCTTGATATTGTAAACAAATAATAAAAAACCGAGAGATTACGTCGTTTACTTTTTTTTTTATATAAAAAAATAGTGAACATCCGTTAGTTTTCTATTAATTTTATAAATTTTTTTAAAAAAACGAAAGATAGGTGATTTTCCCTTGATTTTGTCAATCGATCATGTTCGCCGATTTTCTATCCCTTGCATTATTTTTAGTAGTGTGACCAGATTAATAATTAATCAATATATAGTATGTTTATATGCCCTACCATATACAGAGGCAAAGCGAGAATTTAGAGTTTGGAATTCTAAATTTCGTTAATAACCGTCAATCAACTTTATCAGAGGTTCACAAATTAATATATATAAATATTTAATTAATTTTTTAGTACAAATATAAAGTTTATGAAAAAACTATTGGGTTCGTTCGAACCCATGAATCCTTACCTAGATCCAACCTCATAAGCTATGAAAAAAGAATGCAAGACATAAGATACTTACATTTCTACAATTAGTATTAATAATTATTAACATTATTTTGTATGTAAAGTGATGGACATACTTTCTAAATATAAACAAGCTAGAGAAAGCAAAGTCATTTTCATCATACTCTAAATTGCCAACCGTATTTGTACCTTTCTTGCTTTTTCCGTAGCATTTAATTTAAATAGAGATTCCATCACTACCAACTTTTGTTGCTAATCATCACATAAAAATAAGCAAAAATAAAAAGAATATAAAGAAGCCATGTGGTGAAGCTTCTTTTTAGCAAATGGATAAAAAGCTCATGTTTAAATTAAAGCCTCAAAATCATTTTTATTTCTTTCATTTCAAATTTTAATTTTGACATAAAGTGAAGACATTGTCTTTACTTAAAACTTTAACTAGAGGCATATTTTACTATTCTAATCTTACTATTGACATTTTAAAAATCTAAAATTGACTATTATTACTGTATCATGCAATTATTTAATACTACGGATAATATGGAAAAAAAATGATAAAACTTTTTTAATTTGTTAAAAATAAACCAGTAAAATAAGATATTTATTTTTAAAGAATATAAAATTGCCATAAAGTAACTATGGCCATAATGAGTAAATTAGACCTTTACATTACATGAAGTGGTGGCAATCGTTTCGGAGGTGAAATTGGGACAGTATAATCTAATGCTCCATCTGTTTTAACTTATGTGTTACTTTTCATTTTTCGAGGGTCAAATAATTTAAGTTTGATCAGAAATTTATTCATGAAATCTTTAAAAATTTTGAAATAAAATTTATATATTTATAAACTACGTAAAAAATATTATATGTCACAAACTCATAATAATTGACAATTCAAAATAATTAAGATATATAAAAAATCTATGATAAAAAATAAACTCACTTAAATCTCAAAAACCAAAAGTATCATATGAATATGAATTGAGATGGAGAGAATACTTTAAAAAAAAGATAGGATTGAGAAGGGACCACACATTTTCACAAATTTAGTTCATAACATAGAAAAACGAAAAAGGGTAAAGGATAATATTATTGGAGATAACAAAAGCATCATCACACAAATCCGCAAGCAAAGGTTACTGTTTAAAAGAGAGATGATGACATAGCAAATAGCCAAATACCCCTTTTTTGCCTTTTGGGGACTGAGAGCGACAAACATAGAGTGGCGCACGCACGGCACGATCAAAGGCTCAATGCCCAAAAGACCCGCGCATGTAACGCCTACTTTTCATTAGGATTGCCAAAATCGCCACAACTTTTATCCTCCGGGCTAGTCAGAGACAGAGACGAAGTCAGAATTTTATACGTTCTCAATTATTAGAAAAATTGTATAGTAATTTTATATGTTATTAATATTTTATTTGATTTTTTAAAAATTTGTGTATTAATAATGCTTATATAGTTAGATACTAAGATATGCATAATTAATATATAAAAATTATGATATTAGTAATGCAATGAATTTTAATATATGTATTAGCATGATTAGAAACATATCTGCCTCTCAAAATCATTTCTACATTTTTCTATTGTATTTGTGGAAGGCGTTCTTGTATTATATATGTTTTTTAGAAATTATGAAATATATCTTATTTTTAATACACCAAATTAAATAATGCATGAAAAACAATCTCAGCACAACAAATGATAACATAACTAATATCATTATCAATAATGTAAGCATTATTAATACACGTTATTCGATATTATTCTTATACATCCTATGACTCATTAATTCTTTATTTAGTAGAATTTACATCCTAATTCCTACGTATAACTACTACACAACAAATCATGGTATAAGCGATGCAAGACTTATTAATACATGAGTAAGTGTGCCTAAGGAACAAACAACTACAATATACCAAATCAAACAATGGATAAGAAATATCTCATTGTAACTAATTTATATACCATATTCAATTTTTTTGTATTTCAATTTGTTTGACCTACTTTTGTTTTTAATTTGTTTTAAAAAAGACTGTCTCTTTTAATTTTTAGCAACTCTTTAACTTCAACTTTCTATGTGACATGTTTAACATCATGCGATTAAAAATAATTCAGTACATTTGACATATGTTTAATTTTAGAAAATAAAATTCAAAAGCCTTATTTATTTATTTTAAAAAAACAAATTTAAACGAAAGAGTACTCCAAAATCATCGCCAACACCTCTCCACCTATTATATACTTCCTGTTCATTTTTTATTTGTACATTATTTTAAAAAAAATATTTGTTTTACTTATCATTTATAATATGTTTAGAAAAATTAATTTCATGATATACTCTTAACATTAATTACTTATTCTCTAAATCATTTTTTTCAATATATAACAGTCTCTCCGTTCCTATTTAGTTATCACCATTTTAGATTTGACGTCTCTTAACAAAACTAGATAAATTTACCATTATACCCTTACTTAGTGTTATCTTGAACTCAAATTTTTAATAAATGAATATAAATTAATTTATTTTGATTAATTAAATTGACCAGTGAGCATGAATTAATCATTTAATTTTTTTATGTTGATCAAATTTATATTTTTAAGACTAATAAATCTCAATGGTAAAATAAAAAAATAATATCATTTATATATTGATTTTGTGTAATCACAAATATTAAAGAACATTTACTTTTAATAAGAACAACACATAAAAAAATGGAGAGAGTAAAACAACGAAGTAGTAAGTACTATTTTTATACGCTCTACCAAACTATCCCGTTAACACCTCTCCGCCTTATTAAAATATAGTTGTGACATATACTGAGTTGTAAGGTGAAGAGAGAGAGAGAGAAACACAAGTTGCCACAACCCTCCGCTTTGATACTTGGCCCCCCTCTATAGCATCGAAAACCCCACAAATCTCAACAGCCCTTTCTCTCTCTCACTTTCTACCTGTAACTGCTCAAGTTCCACAGACAAAAAGAGAGTGATGAGTAATAACTGGGAAGAATGGAAAACGAGTATTAATACTAGTAATATAGTATACTCACTCCATTTCATTTGAGTAATGAAAGTATAGTGAGATCCAGCTCTCTCTCGTGATCTCTTCTTATATCTATACCCCTATTTTCCGCCTTTAACGCCTCGGTTACTCCATCCTCCTTGCTAGTATTCTACTCTTTTTTTTTTCTCCTTTTCACAAAACCCAATTTCATATTTCTCTCTCTTTCTTCTTCTTCGCCATATTCGAATTGAGCTTTTGTTTCAGATGGATCTGAAGACTAGCATTTGTGTTTGCTTGTTTGGTTTTCAGATGTAAATCTGTCTTTAATGCTCAAAAAGACTGACCCCTTCTGTTTAATTTTTCCAGTTTTGGGGTTGAGTAGTGTGTAATATTAGTCCTCTGTTTCTACTCTGTTTTGCTGGTCTGGAAGTGATGAGTGCTTAGTTCTTGACATTAATCTCAATTTTGTGTATTTCTTCTTAGTGGGTATTTTGCTAGGTTGAAAATTTGAGAATGTTGACTTGTATAGCATGTTCGAAGCAGCTGAATACTGGATCTCTGCGTGAACCAGAGGAAGATGAAACGGCTGCAACACCCAGCACAAAGCAAGCCATTAAAGCCCTTACTGCTCAGGTGTTTTTTTTTTCAATGAAAAAATGAACTTAAAAAAAAAGCTGTTGAAGTTGTTTAGTTCAAAAGCATGTTTATTTAGCTGTTATTTTGATGTTTTTTTTTTCAGATCAAGGATATGGCAGTTAAAGCTTCAGGAGCGTATAAGAACTGTAAGCCATGTTCAGGGGGTTCAAATCATAACCAGAACCCTAACTATGCTGATTCTGAAACTGGGTCTGTGTCTGAAAGATTTCATTACTCGTATAAAAGGACCGGGAGTTCAAATTCGACACCAAGGGTGTGGGGTAAGGAAATGAAAGAGAGATTGAAAGTTCTGTCCAGTGGTGAAAGTACGCCGGTATCAGTAAGTGGCCGGAGCGAATCCGTTGTCGGTATGGAAGAAGATGATGAGGAGTCTAAAGAATGGGTTGCTCAGGTGGAACCTGGTGTTCTAATCACGTTTGTTTCTCTACCTGAGGGTGGTAACGATCTGAAACGAATTCGATTCAGGTATTCTTTTTCTCTGCTTTGATCTGTTCTTTGAAAGTTCTTGTTTGTTTGCGAGTAATTAGTATTGCTGTTTCAATTTTTCCTGTTTTTTTTTTTGTGTGGCGCCGAATGACCTTTTGATGAGTCGTTTTCTGGAATGTGATTTTTAATTGTACAGTAGACTTGTAGTTGGATATATCTGCACTGTGCTGCACTATGCCAGAAATTATGGAGTGGACCAAAAGTGGGTCTTTTACCAAGGCTTAAAATACTGTCTTGCTGACTTAACAAATTGAATCTCTCCAAAGTACAAAAGAAGCATATACAATATTCAAGCATGAGTGTTTTTCTGCCTACGTCAAATGGAAGATTTCATTAAGATCATCCGTTAGTATTAGATTTGAGAGCAAGTAACTGGTGAACAATCATGTGGAGCGAACAACCAGTCCGCTCTAAGCGGTTATTTGTACAAGTCTTTAATAATTTGTTATGTAAGAGGAGACACCTAGTTACCTGCCTAGATGTATATGATATTGGCAAGACTGAAACTATCCAATTATGTTACGCTGAAATACGTCAATCAATAACATCATATACCAAAATCATCACTCTTCTGACCCTATTAATTAACATGAAAGCTGAATGTCAAAGTTCGAGAACAAGTATACACAAATGATTTGACTTGATTTATTTATGAATAAAGCAATATATATTTATCAAGACTGGAAAGAGATGTTGATTTCTAGTCAAAATATATTTATCACAACTTGTCACAACGAATGTCTTTTGGGGTTATTTTTGTAATTAGAGGGGCTAACAAGGGTAGATCGATAAATTCTCATTTATTTGCATCCAGAATATCCTTTCAAATTTTAAACTACTAAACCAACTCCTAAACCACTACCCAATTTTCCTAAACATTGCCCATGGAATACAACCTAAGAAATAACCCTGCTCAAGAAATAACCATGTTAAATCCAAACGATTGTCTTCCATTCTTTATCCACCTCAATATTTTGTCCACTATATTTCTTCCAATCTTTTTGTCTTCCATTGTTGTGTTCTTTTATTGTTCATCATTTTCAACATTCTGCTATTTTCTGTCTCTCAATCTCTTTTGTCAATAAATTTCATCTCATGGGCAACTATGTCTATATTGTTTTTAAGGGAAAAAATAAGGTATATACTTTTAACTTGGTAAGAATATGCAAGAAGTGGAAGAATGACCAAGGGCCTACTCCAAAAAAATCAGGCTTAATACATGATGCAATACGATACAACAAAATTTTAAACTAACATAACAAAATAAAGAACATTCAATTTACATTTCAAAAATCGTCCAAATAATTTTTCAAAAACTTCAGCCAAAAAAATTGCTAATTACGAAATGATTTCTTCGGATAATTTCACTCTATCTATTCGAAGATTCCAATCTACATCATCATACTTGTCATATTTTCGGTACAAGCTTCTACCAACTCCAATGGTCATTCTTGCCAAGTTGAGTATATACTTGTTTTGTCTTCTTCAAAACAACATAAACATACTTGTCCATGAAATTCATGAATGAAAGAGAGAGAAAATAGCCGGATGTTAAAAATGAAAAAGAAACAACAATGGAAGACAAAGATTGGAAGAAATAGAGTGGATAAAGAATGGAAGACAACCGTTTGGTAATTGATAGGGTTATTCTTGGCTAATGTGTTGGATAGTTGAGTAGTGGTTTAAAATTTAGAGGGCATTCTGAGTGCAAAAAAATGTGAATTTACCGATTCACATACTTGGTTTTTCTTCTTAAAAACAACATAAACATATTTGTCCATGAAATTCATGAATGAAAGAGAGAAAATAGCCGGATGTTGAAATTGAAAAAGAGACAACAATGGAAGACAAAGATTGGAAGAAATAGAGTGGATAAAGAATGGAAGACTACCATTTGGTATTTGACAGGGTTATTCTTGGCTAATGTGTTGGATAGTCGGGTAGTGGTTTAAAATTTAGAGGGCATTTTGAGTGCAAAAAAATGTGAATTTACCGATTCTCCCTTGTCAGACCCTCTAATTATGAAAATAACTCCAAAAAGCACTAGTTGTGACAAGTATAATATTCACTAGAAATTAACATCTCTTTCCAGTCTTTATGGATATATCCTACTTCATTTATAGGTAAATCAAGCCTAATCATTCATGTTTACTTGTCCTCGAGCTTTGAGATTCGGCTTAACTGGCAGTGTTAGAGGGAGTGACGATTTTGGTATATGATGTTATGATTGGCCTATTTAAGCGTAACATAATTGGATAGTTCCAATCTTGCCAATATTATCTACATCTAGTTTAGGAAGGTTTCTTGTTCTACCGACAGGTAGTTGGGTATCCCCTCTTACATATCAAATTATTGAAGACTTGTGCAAATAACCGGGTAGAATGGACTGGTTGTTTGTTCTACATGGCTGAGCAATTGCTTTCAAATCTAATACTAACTGATGATCTTTAATGAAATCTTCTATCTGACGTAGGTAGAAAAACACCCATGGACATTTTTTCTGCTGTCTCATTTCTATCATGCACGTGTGTTTACTGTTTAATGCTACTGTGAATTAAAATTGAACTAGTGGTTCTTGTGATAACATGTGACCTTTTTTTTGTTTTTTTATCTTCTTAATTATATGCTTAAGTTATCATTGCCCTTAGAGAATTTCAGCTAAGACCCGTGCCTAATTAATTATGAGCATGAGTTTTCTTATTGTTGGTCATTTTAGTTCATTAGTAAGTGAACTTTTAAATTTCTTTAGAAAAGTAAATACTTCTTCCGTTTCAATTTGTTTTACCTACTTCCCCTTTTTAATCAATTTCAAGAAGAACTCTTTCCCTATTTAGTAACTTTTTAGTTTCATCGTTTTCACATGACATGTTTAAAACCAAAAGATTAAAGAACATTTTAGTACATTTGACATATCTTTAATTTAAGACCACAAGTTTCAAAAATCTTCTTTGTTTTCTGAAACTCTGTGCCAAGTCAAAGTAGGCCAAACAAATTGAAATGAACGGAGTAACGTATAAAGAATTAATTCATTTCTGTTTGGAAATATATGGATTCATGGCTTTATCAGGTCGTAACATTAGCAGAAACATTTTTGTTTTTAATCTCATTTTGGCGACCAATTTTGTTACTACCTAAAACTATAATGCAAAAAGTACAACTTCTTTTTTTCCTTTCTAGTTTGCAGTTCAATTCTTGAGTATGTCGGTGTGGGCTTCCACCTTCCCTTCATAGCATGCTTCTATTTCTACCTGTAACTATACAAAGTTGACTAATTAGCTTCTGCTTATTGCATGAGCTGCAACTGAAAATTGTGTTTTAACAAAATTGATTGTGATGAATTAAAAGCATTGTGACCTCCTGTCCCAGCACTATTTTGCTAACTCTGCTATTGCTTCAATATTAGAGTCCTTACTACTCTGAAATGCTGTAATCACTAATTGCCAGTCAAGTCCTGAGTTTTGGAATCTTCAATTGGAAGATCAGCTCAGCATGAGATTTCTTTGGTTCAGAATGAAACTTGATTGAAGTTGCAGACCTCATTGGTTGTCTTTGTTGAGCTGTCAACTCCCTTATGTCACTACTTTTACTGACGACTGTTATTAACTGAAAGAGGATAGCAGTGATGTAACACTTTGCCTTTTTTATCTGAACTGCAATAGTTGCAGCTTTCTCATGAGCATATTTTGTATGCATGGGTGACTGATCTTTAGGATTGAATGCATCTTCCACCTTCCCCACAGGCCATAATTGGTAAACTGGTTGAGAGTTCTAAAATGTTACTGATATTTTTGTCAGCCGTGAGCTATTTAACAAGTGGCAAGCTCAACATTGGTGGGCTGAGAATTATGACAAGGTCATGGAATTATACAATGTCCGCAGGTTCAATCGACAAGCAGTACCATTGCCAATCCCTCCGAGGTCTGAAGATGAGGTGAGCCTTGTGGGTTAGTAGCAAAATGTTGCAACCAATCCTATTAAATTGCTTGGAGCAGCACTCTTGCCTTCTTGCTCTTTTGTATTGCAAGTACATGTATTCATGTATGTTTCTTATTCATTATATGTACTATTTTGTTTCAGAACTTGAAGCTTGATTACGCTGAGAGTAGTCCGGTAACACCTCCACTAACCAAAGAGCGTCTCCCTAGCCACATTCATCGTTCAACAGGGGTGGATCACTTGTCATCAGGCTCTCTTGAAAGAGATCCATCACAATCTCATCATTATTATGATGCAGGTGGTCTCACTTCGACCCCTAAACTCTCCAACATCAGTGCGACAAAAAGTGAGACACCATCAATGGATGCTTCTGCACGGACTAGCTCTTCAAGGGAGGCTGATCGCTCAGGAGAGCTGTCTGTTAGCAATGCCAGTGATGTTGAGACTGAATGGGTTGAAGAAGATGAGCCTGGAGTCTATATCACGATTCGAGCGTTGCCTGGTGGTACTCGAGAGCTTAGAAGAGTCAGGTTCAGGTTAGTAATTCTTTTATGCGTTTATCAGCTCCTATTTTAAAACTCGACAATATCAGAAGAACTAAATCTGTCCATCTTGCCTTTTGCTGGCTTCTAAAACTTTTATCTTGATTTCTTCAGCGCCACCCTCTACTCCTATGTGCATGAGTTCTTCTCTAGTGAATGGCAGTGAGGATAGAGGGTTATGAATTTTTAGTGCCATCCCATCAACTGAGTCATTTTATTTTATCTAATACAAGAGTGAAGTTTGTGTGTCATTCTTGTTCCCTGATTCACAAGGGCAATTTGTCCGTCTACTAAAAAATGTTTGATGGTTGAAATACTGTGGGATTTACTTTCATACTAGTACTAGTATATCTAAGGTTGACATCCATCTATATATTTAAATGGGGATGTTTTCTTGTGCTTTCCATGCTTTAAATTGTGAGTCATTCCTAAGGTTGATTACTGCTCCAATGATTGTGAAAACGAATCTTCTCCTTATTTTTAATCATGATCCATTAGCAAATTGAGTATCCTTAATGAAACAAAGCTCAGCAACAAAATCTTGTATATAGTTGTGTCTCACGATTGAAAGATTAAGCAATAAGCTCTTTTCTGACGCGGAATGATGATTTTTTTTTATGCAGTCGTGAAAGATTTGGAGAAATGCATGCCAGGTTGTGGTGGGAAGAGAACAGAGCCAGGATCCAAGAACAGTACTTGTGATTTAGGACATAATTTGGAGTTCTTTAAATCAATATTCATCCATAATTAGTATCTTAATGCTTCTGTACTTGGCATCAATCCGGGCCACTCATTGTTTTCTTTTTCTTAAACTAGTTGCTTAGGCTTTTTTTTTTTCTGGGTGGAAAGGCTTAGAGGCCTTTTTAATGTTGTACTGACTGTTAATGAAGAAATATAGACAAATACTACAAATCATATGAAATGTAGCTCATGTTAATGTATATGTAGCTATTCTGCCATGATTTTCGAATATGTTTATATCTTACTTCTTAGATTAGTGTTCAGTTCATTTTTTAGTTTACAACCTTAATATGTTGTTGGTTTGCGTAAAATAATTTCATTAAAACACTTGCGTGAATAAAATAGAGCGAATGCTACCAAGGCTGCTCCGCTCTTATTAAGAGATATCAGATTTGATCTTTGAGTAACGAGAAAATCATGTTGAGAGCACCACACATAGAATGAGCCTTGTTGTGTGCAATTCAAAATTAATTGGTGATCCAATGCAGAATCAAACATTGGATGAAAACTCGGAAAAAATGAATTTTCTTTAAAATAGAAAAATAAATTTCTTAAAAATCAGATGAATCACTTCTCTTGTGAAAATATGACGAATAAGTTTCATTAATGACATTTCATATTTATTGTATTCTCCCAACTTTCCAAAACACTTCATTTTCACCCCACAAATAGGAGAAAATGACATAAATAGTCCCAATGCATGGATTAGTAATGCAGGGATTAGTAGTGCATGAATTATTTTTTGTCAAGTGTTTGGTTCACTACTTTTCACTTAATTTTGTGTTTGATTTAAAACTCTACAAAAAACTTCTTTCCTATTATACCCTTGTGTTATTATGAGTGTTTATTTCATGTAATTGGGTTAGGGTAGATAACCGCCGGACCGGACAATTTTTTTTTAGGAATTTCTATTCCATTTAATTAGTTAAGGTGTGATGTATCACTAAGAAGATCATTGATGGCACGGGTGTACTTCTAATTTTTTGTTGGTCAAGTATATCTTAAACTTAACATAGATTTAAGACTACTTAAATTGTTCAATACCAAAAGTTTTTTTTTAAAAACAAAAACAAATAGTCAAGTGGGTAATCGACAAATAGCACCATATTCCATAATATTTGTGTAGATTATATATAAATATTTTTTATAAATAATTTTTGGTTACAAATACAAAAATAAATATAAAATATTCGTTGAAAAACATTCTTCAAGAAAATATTTCCAATTATATTGAGCATATCGATATTAAGCTATTTTTGAAAAAATGCTGGATTTTCTTTTCTGCAGAACTTTTAAAGTTCTTATCAAAGCTTTTTCAACGAAACACAACTACAAAGACTCTCCACAAAAAAGATCCTGTCGGCAATTGATTGAGAAATCAACAACCTGTTGATTTGAATCAGGATTTTCTCTGTCTCTGTTGTCTGGTCAAGCTTGTTGCAGGCACTGCCCAGTTCAATTTGCAATTTCAACTTCTGGATTTCGGTAATGTCTTCTTACTTTCACTTCAGCACTTGTATGATTCCTCAGAAGTGTACAGTAATAAATTAAAATTTGAATTTCTAAAAACTCTTCGCATATTCATTAGCGGAGATGCGGAGATGTTGGATGTAGTAGTCACGAGATAGAGATAGGCCGAAAAGGTATTAGAGAAAGTGATTAGACAAGACATGGTGCAGCTTTTGACCTTAGATAAGAGCCGCCTATTAGGGTAGAAGATTATTAGCAAGTGAAGAATTGTGCTTTCGAGGGTTCAAGCTTATTGGTATTCTTGTAGTTGTAGTTTTTGATATGTATATTCATTTTGTTTATTGTGTTTTGGCTACTGCACTATTTTGTTGTTGTTCATATTCTTTTCTTGTAGGCTTTGCACTGTTTTTCTTATTAGTTGTTATGTTTTTTGTCACTGTTTTCTTCTTCTTTATACCTGAAATTGCTGCAAGTGAGCCAAGAGTCAATCGGAAACAACCTCTCTACCTCCACGAGGGAGTGGTAAGGCCTGCATACACTCTATCCTCCCCAGGCGTCACTTGTGGGATTTCACTTGGTATGTTGTTTTTGTTGTTGTTGTTCTTCTTCTTCTCATATTCACTTCTGACGATTTAAGGCCCTGTTTGGATAGAAGATGCCTTTTTTTGTTTTAAAGAAAAAATACATTCCATATTCGTTTTCATATGACAATATTTGGTTAGGAATGGAGTAGTTCAACATGTTTATTTGACTTTAGATTATATTAGCGGGAATAAAAGAACGCTCTAACGTGATTGTTGAGAAGTTGTTTAATAGAGAAAACATCACATCAGAATTTACAACAACAACAACATACCTAGTGTAATATCCCACAAGTAGGGTCTGGGGAGGGTAGGATGTACGCATACATTACCCCTACCTTTGTGAGGTAGGGAGGTTGTTTTTGATAGAGACCCTCGGCTCAAAAGGAATGTTATCAAAGCAGGAATCACATCAAAATTTGAAATCTCAAAAGTTCACTGGATTTAGCTGTATTGAAATAGAACAGAACATTTTGCAATGTCCCCAAATAGGACTTGTGTCATATGAATTGCAACTGACAGTAACCAATTATGTAACAAATTTTTGTTTTAGGCACACCATGATGGCAGGATTGACGCAGTCTTCTCTGTGTCATCGAGGGAATTTCCATGGACAGTCTTTTCAGGGATGTAGGCAATGGGAAACTGGGAATAATGGGATCTCTTAATTTCTTTTCTGGAGAGCTTTTAAAGTTCTTATCAAAGCTTTTTCAACAAAATACAACTACATAGACTCTTTGAAAAGATTTTCTCTGTCGGCAATTGATTGAGAAAAGCTTGAATCAATAACTCTTTGATTTGAATCAGGAATTCAACTTGATCAGCATAATAGGACAAACTGTCAAGCTGCCTCTGTTGTCTGGATAGGCTTGTTGCAGGCACTGCCCAGTTTAATTTGCAATTCCAACTTTTGGATTTCGGTAACGAATACTTACCTTCACTTCAGCACTCGTATGATTCCTATGTACAGTAACAAATTAAAATTTGAATTTCTAAAGTCTCTTCTCATATTCGTCAGCGGAGATGCGGAGGGGTTGGATGTAGTAGTCACGAAGGAGAGGTAGAGCTAGAGGTAGGCCGAAAAAAGTATTAAGGAAAAGTGATTAGACACGACATGATGCAGCTTCTGACCTTAGATAAGAGGGAGAGGGAATGGAGACCGCCTATTAGGGTAGAAGATTATTAGCTAGTGAACTGTTGTGCTTTCGATGGTTCAAGCTTATTGGTATTCTTATAGTTGTAGTTTTTGATATGCATATTCATTTGCTTATTGTGTTCCGCCTACTGCACTATTTTGTTGTTGTTCATGTTCTTTTTTTGTAGGATTCTTATTAGTTGTTATGTTTTTCGTCACTGTTTTCTTCTTTATACCTGAAATTGCTGCACTTGAGCCATGAGTCAACCGGAAACAACCTCTCTACCTCCACGAGGTAATGGTAAAGCCTACATACACTCTACACTCTACCCTCCCCAGACGTCACTTGTGGGATTTCACTTGGTATGTTGTTGTGTTTGTTGTTGTTCTTCTTCTCATATTCACTTCTGACTATCTAAGGCACTGTTTGGATAGAAAATGCTTTTTTTTTTTGTTTTAAAGAAAAAATACATTCCATATTTGTGTTCATATGACAATATTTGGTTAGGAATGGAGTAGTTCAACATGATAATTTGACTTTAGATTATATTAGTGGCAATAGAAGAAAGCTCTAACGTGATTGTTGAAAAGTTAGTTTAATAGAGAAAAAATCACATCAGAATTTACAACAACAACATACCCAGTGTAATATCCCACAAGTAGGGTCTGGGGAGGGTAGAATGTACGCATACATTACCCCTACCTTTGTGGGGTAGGGAGGCTGTTTTCGATAGAGACCCTTGGCTAAAAAGGAATGTTATCAAAGCAGGAATCACATCAAAATTTGAAATCTCAAAAGTCCAGTGGATTAAGCTATATTGAAATAGAACGGAACATTTTGCAATGTCCCCAAATAGGAATTTTGTCATATAAATTGCAACTGAGACAGTAATTGATTATGTAACAATTTTTTGTTTTAGGCACGCCATGATGGCAGGATTGATGCAGTCTTCTCAGTTTCATCGAGGGAATTTCCATGGACAGTCTTTTCAGGGATGCAGGCAATGGGAAACTGGGAATAATGGGATCTCACAATTTGAGCTCTCAACTGAGAGTGCATCGGGCCCTTGCATATGCCCAACAAAGGATGAACAAAGGTCAACTAAGGAAGAAGTTGTCTCAGCAAATTCCCTCATCATCAGTCAGGTGACAAATTTTAATATCTCCAGCTTTATATGTAATTGACTAAAAAATCTGACTGTCATTTTTTCTACTGATTTTTTCACCACACCGTGGCCGGCATAGATATGACTTCCTTAGGCTATTTAGTGTATTTGTTTTCATATTTGAGGTGAGGTAGCACCCTCCAAAGACGTTGTCATAGCTTTGTTTTACAACTTAATCAGGTCATGAATTTAATTAGTGGTTAAAGCCATCAAACGGAAGAAAATCCATTGATGTTTTGTTCCTTTGGGAATTTCCTATCACATGAGGTATTTTTCGTTGAGAAGAGTCCTGTACGAACTGAACTAGATTATTGCAGGTATATGTCTTAAAATCAGCTTGAAATTCCTTCAATCATTGGCTTCCTCCTTTCAACTCGGGATGCCTAGTGCTACCTTTTTTTTTTTTTGGATAAAGGTAAAGTTGTATTCTTCAGCATTAAGGGTATGTTGGCAACCTCCAAAAAATTACAAGCTATTTCCATAATTATATAGATCCTAGGAAATCTACCAATTGTTCTACTTCTTCTATACACATAAAAACATGTTAATGCAATTTTCTTTAACCTTCGGAATAGTGTTAGTAATATTCTAATGCACCTGAGATTTCTCTCTCCAAATAGCCCACCAGACGCAAATAGGTACCCTAATGCTACCTGTTATTTAGTGCTACAGGCTAATTGCCATAAAATCTCCTATTAGGTCTTCTTCTGTTGCAGGAGGTCAAGCATTTTTCTATGGCACCCATTTACTTTGCTACTTTAGTAGATCTACTAAAGGGAAAAAACCGTTCTTACTGTAATTTTATTTTCTTTCTTCTTGATTCAATGATTAACAATTTGAAACTAGGCCTGACTCTGTCTTAAAGATAATTGGTTAAGATTCAATTGAAGTTAGCTATTCCAAGGTATATGGCACAAGTGCCTCCTAATGGATGTAAAGCTTTCTGGTAGGGGCACAAAGCTTCATAAAGTGGTTCTTAAAAAACTATTCTCACTGTAATTTTATTGTCTTTCCTGTAGATTCAATGATTAACTATTTGAAACTAGGTTCGATTCTTTTTAAAGATCATTGACTAAGATTTGATAGAAGTTAGCTATTCCAAGAGATATGACGCGAGTGCCTCTTAACGGATGTGAAGCTTTTTGGTAGGGGCAAGAAGCTTCATAAAGCGGTTCTTAAATAACCGTTCTCACTGTAATTTTATTATCTTTCTTGTTGATTCAATGATAACAATTTGAAACTAGGTCTTACTCTCCTTAAAAATCATTGATTAAGATTTGATAGAAGTTAGCTATTCCAAAAGATATGACGCGAGTGCCTCCTAATGGATGTGAAGCTTTCTGGTAGGGACAAGATGCTTTATAAGTGGTTCCTGCTGGATGAGATGAGTAGAAGTCTTGATTTCGTTTCTATAAAATAATAACATGAGTTTGCGCCCTCTTGCCCTATCCTAGGTGGACAGGTTTACTTGGAACCTAGATTGTCAGGACTAGCAAGTTTCCCAGTGAATTATTGAGGTGTGCCAAGCAGACCTGAACCATAAAAAGGAAGTTAGAGAACTCTGTTTGGTGCTTGAAGTTAAAGAACTTGAAGCAGTTATTCATTTGCATGTTCGATTATCTTGTAGATGATTAGAATCATCACCATCAATAAGAAGAAGAAGCTAGAGAATTATTTTTGGTGTTTAAAGTTAAAAAACTTGCAGCACGAAAATGCTTCATTAATTGGACTTATCTTTTATCATTTCATGTTCAACTATTTTGGGATCAATAAAGATGATGGAAAAGTATACCTCTTACACAATCAAATATTAAATACGATTAGAAATCAAGTGTTATTACGTGTTCCTTCGGAGGCATTTCCCAGATGTCAAACAATCATCTCAGAACTGGTACAGACAAGGGGAATCCGAAGAATAAAGTGCAATTACATGTCCTAATATCTTAGGCCCCATTTTTTGCATTAAGATTAAGACATTTGAATCTGAATGCGCATTAGAGTGATTAAGGTTGTTTGTTTTTTAACATCTGTATACGCATAATTTAGTTATTTTAAAATATAATTAATATACAATTCAAATAAAAAAGTTATTAAATATTAGAAAAAATATATAAAATAAAATCATTAGTTGATAAAAAATGAAACATTTATGTTCGCTAGTAATGGTGTAACTGGTTTGCAGTGGTGGTGATGATGGTGATGGTTGTTACTAGTGGCTAGTAATGGTGGTGGTGATAGTTATGATGGTGAAGGTGGCTGGTGTTGTAGTGGTTGGTGCGATGGTGGTGGTGATGATGATTGTGATAGTAGAGTTGGTTGATGTTAGTAGTTGGTGGTGTTGGTGGTAGCGGAAGAATGTGTGGTGGTTGATGATGGTGTTAGTGTTGGTGGTAGTTGGCGGAGGTGTTAGTTGTAATTGTGGAGGTGGTTGGTAGTAGGAATTGTCCAGAGTGGTGGTAGTGACCAATAGTGGTAGTTTCAATAGATATTAATTATAATGATGGAGGTGGTAGGTGTGGTAGCGACTTACAATAGTGGTTGACAGTGGTAGTTGATGACAAAGGTGGTTGATGGTTGGCGACGGTGGGTGTGGTTGACCGTGGTGATGGTGATGGTAGAGGTGGGCGGTTGTCGACAAAGTGGTAGTGAATAATATTACACTTTGTTCAAGGTTTTAATGATTTAGACCAATTCCGAACAAATAAATGTTTAAATCTTAATGTAAACAAATGCATTTAATGGCCTAAGGTTTGAACCATTCAAATTTAGACCTCCATTAAGTGCAAACAAATGAGCTCTTAGACTTACTTTGCATGTGCTGATTATCCTTGGAAAATAAATATGCCTGAGAACTATAAAGGAAAAATTACTGCCCAATACCTTTGGGCCATCTAGTTTACAAAATATGTATACAATGTATATGTAGTGTATACTTAATACTAAATATTGTACATACCTATAGTGTATATTTTGGTCATGTATGGTAAATTAGATGGCCAAATAGTATATATTGGTAACTATCCCAACTGTAAATCCCCTTTTAATAAAAAATAGATCAACTGAAGGACATTGCAATTGTTGCATTTAGGTCCATATGTATACCTTTGAGTTTTCTTGTTAAATCTCAACCCTTAGTGTCATGTAAGCTATACATTGAAATATAGCTCTAGAACAAAAATGTTTGTGTGTGATTGTGATTAAAGTTATGTCTGCATGGTTTTGTATATGTGTTGAAACTGAGAGTCATTTAAAGCTGTCTTTATTATGTGATTATCTTCACTTGTTCAATTTTGCTTTCTCCTCTTGGGCAGGTTGCGTATAAACTTGTTGAATTTAATGTCTAAGCGGTAGTCAATGTCGCGTTCTCTATTCCGTTTTATAGTAATTTGGTTTTTTCTGCTCACTTTAGTGTTGTAACTTACTACAGAAGGACATCATGTGTGAAACCTAGGTTTGCCTTTGAACCAAAATGGGAAATAAAATTAAGATTCTGAATACTTCGTCACAACTTAAGTGGTTGAAGCAAATGCCTACCATTTCTTCTCCGAATTTCCCCTCTTACCGTCTTCAACAGCAGAGGCAGCATCGAATGCTTATACAGAAATAATTAGCTTCACTTCAACACTTGCTTCAAAAATCAATGCTTTTAAACCCAGAAGAGTTATCGCAAACTGCACAGCCGCCACAACAGCAATTGGGGCATCCCCAGATGCATCAGAATCAGCAGCTCCAACAGCAACAACAACAACCTCAGCAGGTTTTGCATCAGCAGCAATCTTCTCCAGCAATGGATTTCCCTAGTGACCACAATTCTCTGAGTTTGACTGGATCAGAACCAGATGCCACTGGATCTGGGACAACAACTCCTGGGAGTAGTTCAAGCCTGGGGACTGAAGCAAGCAATCAGTTTCTTGGGAAGAGAAAGATTCAGGATTTAGTTTCACAGGTTTTCCCTTCACCTTGTTAATCTCCAAAGCTTTCTATTTTCCTTGGTGGTTACTCAAGCCAATCGTTGGAATCAATTTTTTTTTTTTTAATTTTCACAATCAATTAAAATTGGTGCACAAAATATGTGAAAAGGCTGTTTTCGATAGACCCTCGGCTCAAGGAAAAAAAATAGCATACTTGTAAAAACAGTTAAGTTCTATATATAGGTTTTGTGGTTATTAATACTGCAACTTTTTAACATCTTTCCACATATTATGATAATGTTTCAGGTGGATCCACAGGGAAAAGTTGATCCTGAAGTTGAACAGCTTCTTTTAGAGATCGCTGATGACTTTATTGATTCGGTGAGGCATAGAAATGATTTGTTCCTTGTTATCGCTAGCTTTTTTGTTAGGATTGGACCAGGAGGTTGGGAGACTGCGGGTTTCATGTTTTGCATGCTGCCTTTCTCATTCTTTTCGGTTCAAGTTCTAAGATTGTTAGCTTTAAAAACTGTGGTTGAATACATTGACATAGCCAGTAAAGAGGATTTTTTCTTGAAGGGTCATCATATGCTGATTCTGGATTCTTCCTTTCACACTTACCCCTCACTCAAATTTAAACTAACAATTTTAAAAATAATAATAAAAGACCCCCCTCTTTTCCCATTTTTGAGTTGTAATGCCAAAAAAAATATCAAAGGCATGACAAGGAACCTTTTTTAAGAAGAGTTTCCTTTTGAAATACTTTCTGGAGAAACATTGATTGTTTGTCATTTTCTTTGCTAAGTTTCATGTTCCATTCCTCTTTATAGGTTACTACTTTTGCTTGCAATTTGGCAAAGCATCGGAAATCTTCGACTCTGGAGTCCAAAGATATATTGTTACATTTAGGTTTGTGCCAGCAACTGCAAAATATGCAAACTTGCTTACTGTGTTTTGTTTTTTCAGAAAAAAACAAGCTATTTATCAATTTTTTAGAATGTAAGATAAGTCATTTCATACTTTATCAAAGATGATAAAATTATAGAAATTAATGGTCCTAGTTGTTGTGTATATTTTCATAATAAGATCGTTTTAATTGCTTTCTGTTAATGAATGTGTTTTTTACATAATTATATGGAGAGATCCTCTGCATTTAGCTTGTACACAGGTTTCTATCTGGAATGTAATTAGAGTCACAAAATTTGGCACCTTACTCCTATTGACACAAACTGGGACCAAACTTTGTTTTCATTTCTGTACGGTGTTCCATCAGTCTCCACAGTTTAATGTCTTCAGCTCTTTGAGCTTTTAAGCTACTTATGTGCACAGCCAACTAGTAGAATTTGTATTCCACCACCTTATAATGTATGCTTCAAGAGTTGCTGGCGAATATATGATGAAAACAGTTTGAATAGCTAAGCTTTCTCTTTAGTCGTCAGGAGTGGCTCTGAAGTTAGGTGTGACCTGAGTCCTGACTTAGTTAAAAAGTTGAGTATCTGTATTGTCCTAGTTGCATCTGAGAGAGTGACACTGTCATTGTATGCAGTATATATAATGGTTTACCTTTTCGTGAATAGATTTACTTCCTCAGTTGTTTAGAACATGTACAACGCAACTCTATCTTGTTCCAACACATCAACTCCTGGTAAAATTTTGGTAGGCTGTTCTTTCTGCTTTGCCTAATGCAGTTGATTTGCTATTTTTGACGGAAAGGCTGCTCATGATCTCATCAATGCAGTAATTCCTGGGAATGCTTACATTTGGTCTATCATTGCTTAAGATGTTTTATAACATAATTTGATTTAGAAAGAACAAAAAATGTGGTATTGGTCTAAGTTAACTATGATGTTTTTTACAGAGAAAGATTGGAATTTGACTGTTCCAGGTTTTTCAAGTGAGGATAAGAAACACCATCCTGAACATGTAAGCTCTTCTTCCTCTCTTAACTTTCATGGGTGGTATACTGGTCTATTGTTATATCTGCAAATAATTGAGGAGTTCTTTGAGTTATGATGAATAGTTAATTATGATCCATGGCCTCTGAATACTGAAAGTACTCGATAACATATTTCTTGAAAAAGGAAAAGAAAGGTTCAATACTCAGCTTTTTGCCCAGGTCTTGTTTATTGTAAATTTTAGTTTCTGATTACAGTGCACTCGTCGCGTTATAAGTCTTCTTGATCTCTTTCTGGTCAATGATTGTAGTAACTTTAAGCTGAGTGGAAATTCAGGCTGTTATAATTAATGACAATATGTTTCTAAACTTTGTGCAGTCCGGTGATCTCTGCAAAGAGCGTTTGGAAATGGTGAGTTGGGAGTCCTTTCGTGATAATACTACCTGCATTTATTTTAGGTGTATAACTCATGGTCTTGGTGCTTGACTCAGATACCTGCCATGATGGAGGCTTCACCACAAGCTGAAACAAGTACAAGCAGCAGCGCTAAGGAGACCGTCAGTCCAGGGCTGGGTGACCAGGTTGGTTCGACTGACATAATTGGACCACCAAGTTCAGAGGAATTGGCTTCACCATCTAATGGTGAAATATAGTTCAACTATAACAAGATGTGATGTCCCCTGGAGATTGGTATACCCCTTGCTTTACTGTAATAAAACCTTGTTCAACTATAGTTTGCTTGTCGACTGAAGAACGTAAACATAAGTTTGTTGTGAATTTTCATGACCTCAACATAAACATAAGTCTGCTGTGAATTTTCATGACCTTTTGTTGGTTATGGTTGCTGCCCCTCTTTGGTATGTTATGTTAAGTTTTCCTTATTATTTTCTATGTCCTCTTTACTTCTGTATTGTTCTGTTAGCTGCTCTCGAAACAACCTCTCCACCTACTAGTGGTAGTGGTAAGGTCTGTGTATACTCTATCCTCCCCAGATCCCGTTTTTGGGACTATAGTGGTTTTTTTTGTTGTTGTGTTATTGCGTGATTGTTCTCCCATTTTACCATTTTTGTCATTCCTTTTGCCACCTCCTCAAATCATATGGCTAAGCTCCTGTTTGGCCATAAGTTTTTCACTTTCTTTTTCAAAAACATTTTGAATACATTGTTTGGTCATAAAAAGTTGACCAACTTTTGAGCAGTTTTTGAAAATGAATTTTTCAAGTTTCAAAAAGTAGTTTAAAATAGTTTTTCAAGCTTTTGAAGTCTTCGACTCGCAAAACTTCAACATAAAATGCATATCCAAACACAATTTCACTTCCAAAAATCATTTTTCATCTCATCTTGAAAACCCACCATATTTATGCATTACAAGAACATTTAAGGAGCCTCATTTAGGGCTTAGCTTCCACCTTAATCCTTATGCTTGTGACTGGGCCGATCTATCAAGCCCAGACTTATCCGGCCTAGCCCTTTCTCGCCACTTTATCGGGTCTGTGTTGGGCCAATCCTTTACTGGGTTTACTAAGAGTCTGTTTGAATTAACTTAAAAGTTAGTCAAATATGCTCTTTAGTTATTTTTAGCTTTTAATAATGTTCGATAAATTTAAAAATAACTTTCAATGAGGTGTGTGTATATATATATATTATATATAGGATGGGCATTTAATATTGGAGTCCCATTTGCAAGCCATGTTCACTTCATGGCTTTACATTTCTTTGGATATAGACTATATAATATAATACCATTAGTATATGATTTTTTTTCCAAGTCTTAATATTTGCTTGTCAGTAAGATGGTCGGGCGTCCTCGTAAAGACAATTTTTCTTCTTATAAAATATAATCCCATAAAAAGAAAACAAATGAGAAAAATACATTTTCTTCTTTCAACCGACAAACTAAATTATATTACATGAAGATTCAATGTTACAAAAAATTTAACCTGTTATCATTCACAATAAACATTCCAAACTTTGAGTTGCCTTTTTCTTTTTTGAAGCTCTTTGAAGAATACACTAGACTTGAAATATCATTAAAAATTATGGTGGAATTATTATAATCTCTTCACTTTTAATTGATTTCGAACCTTACGTACATAAAAAAAAAAAATCATGTTAGGAAATATTTAGTCCTCTAATAGATCTTATGCAACACGTATTTAAATTAATCTTAATAACGAAAAATCAAATAAAAAATAAAAAATAAAAATAGAACTTGAATATCATAGTGTATAGGATATTTGTGACTTTTAACCTAATGCATAAAACAACCATTCAAATAGATTTTACTCCCTTGTTTGGTTAAGTTATCTCTAACTAATACTCACTTTATCCCAATTAATAACTCTTTTTTTTACTATCAGTCTAAAAAAATATATTCTATATTTAGTAATAATTTAATTTTGAAATGTTCATTTTAATCCTAATGAAATGATTTATAGTTACGCTATCATCTATAACTTATTTTAGACCACAAATTTCTACAAATATTTTTTAATTAAAATTCATGTCAAATTAAACTATCTCAATTAAGATGAAGAAGTTTATCTTTTACATTATTGATTTATAAAACTTAAGTGAGTACCAAAAATCAAATCCAAAAACACAAACATGTAAATGAGTCTTACTTCTTCTTCTTTTCTTTCGGATGGTTTTTTACTCGATGTTTGCTATTCATATTAAAATCTGATAGGATTAAAAGTGATAACCTCGTTCAATAGGAAATTTTTGTGTTTTTTTCTAGCTTTAGCAAGATTTCTTACTTTATTATTGCGTTATCAATTATAAAAGCGATGCTTCTAACTAAATTATTAGCTCAAATCCGAGACTTCCGATAATGGGTCCAAAATGTGAAATGATGTTGCATTTTTATTTTTGGTCATGGAATTAATTTACCAAATTAGACCCACCATTAAACCGTTCCATTTCTCTCTCTATCAGCCACTTCTCTCTCTTACCTTCTTCGTCCCCATTTCTGTTTCCTCCATTTCTCAGAAACAGGGGTGAAACCCAATTTATGACCCGATTTCAACTCCCATATCCGACCCGTTTCCCTGCATAATCACTCGGACACCAATACATGATGCCCTAGTTCTTGGGGGCATCATCATCTTCAACAATTCCTCTTTAATACTTTCGAATTTCTGGAAGACATCAACATTTTGGGATCGTTACATTTGCGCCCCATTTAGTTGATTCCTCAAGATCAGAGAGACAATTGGTGGGTGCCATTTATTTTGCAAATTGATGAACCCTAGCTTGTTATGCCTAATTGTTAAATGTGGTGAAGATTTTGCTTAATTGGGGGAAAAACCCAGATGTCAGGAGGATTTGGGGAGTTGATTTGGATGAAAGGGGTTCAAATGAAGGTAAATAGGTATTGAAGATTCATATAGTTGACACCAAATTAGCTTTGAATTGAGGTTTAGTGATTGATTTGCCCATGTATGGATCCGTCATTGTTGATCTTAACTTTTTTGGGTGTTTGCTTTTGCTTCCTTGCTCTTGCCGTGCAATCTCAGCAAAATGTGAGTCCTCCTCCTCCTCCTCCGCCGTCTAAGGAATCTCCACCTCCACCTCCACCTCCACCTCCTCCGCCGCCGCCTCCACCACCATCACCGCGGCCTCCTCCGCCATCCCAGCAAAAACACCATTCTCCACCACCAACAAAATCTGTTCATTCTGCTCCGGAAATGACTACCTCGGAGAGTAAACACTCTAATCATGATAAAAAACACCATAACTCTTATGAGAAATCGCATCAACTAGCAAAGAAAAAGAAGCCAAATTTGGGGAAGAAACTGGGGTTAGTGTTTGTGGGTGTTGCTGGGATGTTGCAGGTGTGTGTGGTGGCGTTCTTGCTAATAAAGAGAAGACAATTGTTGAAGGCTGGTAGTAGATTTTGAATGATCATTTGAATATGGATGTATATTAGTTAGTCTAATTAATTCAGATTTTTATGAGAGCGCGAATGGCAATGAACACGCAATTGACGAATTAGAAGCATTGGGTTCATCTGAAATGTAGATTTCTGCATTTGCATTGGTGGCTACTGTAAATTTGGTAATTCTTGATCAATATTCATATTTATCTTCAGCTGTTCCTGTTAATATTACGTTTTTCGTTTATTATGAATGAGTATCAATGTATCATGTATTACTGGTGTGAATGATTTATGATTTTTATGTGTTCCATAATTTCGAAATCTATTTTCTTTGTAATTGTGCTGCTGCTTTAAGTGAGCGTTTATTCAATGGGTGGATCGACAAAATTGAACATTCCGGTAGTCTGAAGCTGCCAACAGCTTTTGTCAAAAGCTATGTATGATGAGTCCCTTTTTGCTGGAATATTCAGCATATGTTTGTTTTTAGGGTTGGTCTGCTCTTTAGCTGAAATATACTGTCCTGCTGGAAAGCTTTATCCTTTTCGGTGATAGTGAATTCTAAAGAATGTACTTTTGCAGTGCATGTTGAGAAATACAGATGAACGTGCAGACTTAGAATGCTTTGTTTGTAGTTGCTCGTATGTGTAAGAATGAGTTTGAAGTGCTCGATTAAGATCATCTGTAGGTCTCGATCAAGCATAACAATTCAATTAAGACATAGAAAAAGATTAGTAGTGAAAATTCATGGTGCTATGTGAATTTTCACTCTCTTTTGCATTTAAATGATCTTACCATTTTTACTAGTTTAGAAGAAACTAACTAATTCAAGTAACGGTTAATGTAGATGAAGGGAACCTTTTTCCTTAAATTATTAAATATGATGTGGTGTTTGGACCTAGTTGCACGTATCTTGACTAATCCACTGGACATTCCAAAGAATGGGGACTAAATAGATATTCAGACTTCAATTGAATGCAAAACTACTTCTTGATGATGGGAGTTGCTTGGTTTGTAGTAGAATTAACTTGCTATTTGTTCGCGGCTGCTAAAAAGTGATTTGAAGTTCTGTCTAACAGCAAAAATACCTTAGTTACTGCTTGTGCTTCCTTGTTGTGTTTCTATAGGAATGCCAACTCTTCATGACTCCTGTTTTTTTGGTATTGCAGGTCTCAAAGTTGTAAGAATGATATCTCGCTTCGTTTGTCAATTTTATGGAACTGTCTTGGATTTGTTCTGGAGAACATAATGTTACGTCTTCTCTGCCCGGTGAGTATTGAATGATGTAAGGAAACGAGCATACTGTTGATGAAGGCATGACCTGTCATCGTCGAAACTGAAATATGATTTCTAATGTAGAGGTTAAACACTGTAAAACTCTGTTAACTGTTGGTATAATCTAACTGTTGTATCTGATATGAAAACTCGCTAATCCACTTGCAAAATAATATCTACCTTGATTCTTGAATAATGTTGCTTTATTGCATTGTAATATCTACACGGTAAAAACATATTTCTTACGTTGAACGTCCAAAAACATGAGTTGCGAGGTTGAGTACCCTGAGGTTTCGGGTTCAAAACTCAGTTTAGGTGATTCTTCCCTTTTGTTCTTGTCTTTGTGGACATAGTTGCCTGGTACTTGGTACTTGTTGCTGGTAGGAGGTGGTTGGTATCTTGTGGAATTAGTCGAGGTGCGCAAAAGCTGGCCCGGACACCACGGTCATTGAAAAAGAAGAGTTGCAAGTCTAGGACCACTGAAAAAATGTTATCTTTAGTCTGAAAATATGTTCCTCTTTGGTGTGAGCATGTTTCTTTTTGACATGATAATATGAAGGATTGTCATTTTCCCTCTTTCTTTAAGCCGGAGGTCTATCCGAAATAACCTATCTGCCCCACAAAGGTGAGGGTAAGGCCTTCGTACATTTTACCCTCTTCTGACCCCACTTATGGGATTACACTAGGTATGTTGTTGTCGTCGTCGTTTTCTCTCTTTCCTTTTATGCACGTAGGTTCGTGGGTGCATCTTATTGTTCTTTCTGGATCTGTAAACGTGTTTTATATTATACAAATTGCAATATACATGTTAGTATTATATACAACAATTGTCTCAAACAAGTTGAGATTGGTTCTATGACTTTATTTCTCCATTTAGGTCCAATTCATGTCAGTATCGTACCAAAGATATATATATATATATATATATATATCTATATATATGGTATCTTGTGGAATTAGTCGAGGTGCGCAAAAGCTGGCCCGGACACCACGGTCATTGAAAAAGAAGAGTTGCAAGTCTAGGACCACTGAAAAAATGTTATCTTTAGTCTGAAAATATGTTCCTCTTTGGTGTGAGCATGTTTCTTTTTGACATGATAATATGAAGGATTGTCATTTTCCCTCTTTCTTTAAGCCGGAGGTCTATCCGAAATAACCTATCTGCCCCACAAAGGTGAGGGTAAGGCCTTCGTACATTTTACCCTCTTCTGACCCCACTTATGGGATTACACTAGGTATGTTGTTGTCGTCGTCGTTTTCTCTCTTTCCTTTTATGCACGTAGGTTCGTGGGTGCATCTTATTGTTCTTTCTGGATCTGTAAACGTGTTTTATATTATACAAATTGCAATATACATGTTAGTATTATATACAACAATTGTCTCAAACAAGTTGAGATTGGTTCTATGACTTTATTTCTCCATTTAGGTCCAATTCATGTCAGTATCGTACCAAAGATATATATATATATATATATATATATATATATAAAAATAAAATCAGTGTATATATTTTGACCAAATTAATTAATAAGTTTGACGGAATTGTACATATTGATAAGAGTCCCATTTCAATACTCCGTCCTATTTTTATTAATAAAACATGTTCAATTAATGTAAATCTTAGGGTTTAAGCGGTAATGAGTACATTGAACTAGTTATGTCGCTTGAAAGAAAAACTTGTTGCTTCCTTCGTTTATCTTTACTTGTTCACTCTGTTAAAATATATGTTTATGTTTATTTGTCCGATTTGAAAAATCAAGAGGTAATTTATGATTTAGTTCTTGATTTATCTTTATTATTAAGTATAATCATTTACTCTATGCATTTTGCAAAATAATATTAAATTTATTATATTTAAAAAGTGATGTAGTAAAAAAAATATAATTTGTTATACTTCTTAGAGGGTGTGTCAAGTTAATATTACAATTTAAATACATATGTTCTAATTTTGATGAACAGAATTACCTGATACATGTTGTTGATAGGAGACACTAGATATTCTACGAAATTCGTTGAGGTGCACACCTCCATAATAATTTAAGAAAAATAGATTGTGAGCAAATCTTCATGATGTGGCATTGTTGCCCATTCTAGAACTTGAAAGACTTTAGTGTCTAATTTCTTAAACTAATCTTGATAGGGATTTACCAGCTTGAAAATGGACAATTATATTACATAATTTAAAAATCAACTCATACGTCACAATTCATGACGTTCCAATTTAAGACTTCTTTTTTTTCTTCCTCAGCTCAACAACTGGCCTTTCTATTCTTTTTTTCTGCATTTTTTTTTGTTTCTTTCTCCTTTTTTGTGGAATATTTTTCAATGATTTTGCAATTTGACGAGGAAAATTAAACACGTTCTGTTAAGTTGTGGTGCATGTTTCCATTATACGGTAAATTATGGCGATCGTCAATAGTAGCGTATTCAAAAAAAATTAAATCAATGCTAAATTAATTTTGATCCAAAAATTGCTTAATTAATATATTTGTGCGAATTATTTTTAAAAATATATATATAAATAATAGTGTTTGACTCCAAAAGTAATGGTAATTGTTTGAGCACCAATATGGCCATAACATAGCTATTTTATCGTTCGTCGAATTTGTGGTCAAATTTTGATAATTTATAAGGATTAGTTGTCAATATTTTATGATCCATCATGATTTCTAATAAGACGATGTCAAGTTTTGGCCGCTAATTTTTTTTTTTTGGAACTTCTTTAAATAAGGTCAAAATATAAATAGTCATGAGTATTATTTCATTCATAGGATTAAAACCTAAGACGTTTGTTTAAAACTAAAAGAATCTCATTCATTACGTCTAGATTGATGGTATCTTCTTCTATTTATCCTTTACTTAAGTTCTCGTTAGATCAAATCTCATTGATTTCTCCCTCGACCTCCCCCAGTCTAACTTTTTTGGAGGGTGGGGGTGGGAGTGGAATATCATGTATCCTCTTATTGATTTTGTGTCTTCTTGGCCCGAGCTTTCAGGTTGAGCTAAAGTATTATTTACAAATGCTTTCAATTCAAAATTTATAATTTTGTCTTAAGAAATATATACTGAATATGCATAAATTACTAATATAAAACCTAATAACTTAAAAAGACTAAAATTCCAAACTTATGAATAATAAACTTTAAATTCTAATTCTGCATCCGATCAGGCCACAATTTTTTTGTCTAAGATTCAATAGTCTAAATTCTAAAAGTTTAGCCAACTCCATTCTTTTTCATCTGTCGCAAGTCTTCATTTATTTCTGCGACAGTCCCCACGTTTTTTTTTAATTAAATCATATAAGCCTCTGTAATAATTAATTACTTAATTATATAGTTACACATTAATTAATGTCTCCTATGTCTAATTTTTCTGCATGAAGACAAATTATCCTATTAATATACACGTTTGTGCTACAGTATATATATTATGTTACGTTGAAAAAAGTGCACCCAAAGGACAAATTGTTAATATTAGTCAAAACATAATAAGTAACATTGTTTTTCCTTGAAGGAAACAGTTAAAAAATTGTCTATTATACTATAGTATTTTCTTTTTTTTCTAAGAAGAAATTAATTAATTATAGACTATAAAAGACTCTATAACAAATGTTTGGTGTAAAAAGCAGCTAAGGATTTTAGACGCAAACTCATAAATTCCATAAAACTACAGCATTTAACTGGAAATTTAAACCTAACTTTATGTCTACCTACCAAATTAATTAATTAAAAGTTAATAAGAATTTAAGCCAATAGATTTGAACATTCTCTGATGTCTAAGACAAGATTAGGATTTTATATTAATTGAGGAAAATTGTGCACAAAAGAAAAAGCGGATTCTTTTTTCTCATTCGGTGTTTGATAACAACTTTGGAACTCGATTAATTTAGTTTCATGTCGAAAAATATCATTTTAGTGGTAAGAAAAGGGTTGTTTGGTTGCTGGTGGTTTGAAAGTGAATTGTTCATGCATTAAAATCAACAGAACTAGTACACCATATTTGGTAGCATTTTTACTTGCTATGTATAAAATTCAATACACCAAGTACGATATTTCTTTTTCTTTTGATGATCGTAGTGTCAGAACTAGCTTTCGCACAACTCGACTAATTTCACGGGATACTTATCACCTTCAATGAGCAACATGTATCGGGTAATTTTGTCCACCAAACCTATGACAAATGGAAGGAATCACCTAGTGTAGGTAACTTTATCTGCCAAGGCTAGGACAGATGGAAAGAATCACCTAGTGTAAGTAACTCTGTCCATCAAGGCTAGGACAAATGAAAAGAATCACCTAGTGTTTTTTGTCTCCACTGAATTTTGAACCTAAGACCTCGGATTGTCAATCACTTCATTGACCACTAGATCACACCTTTGGATGCAAATCAAGTACGGTGTTTAATTACCAACTTAAAATTCTGCAAATGTAATACATGTATAAGTTATGAGTGTACTTACCTATTATTCATATCGAGTAGAAAAAAATAGAATTATAACTAGTACATGAATACAAAATCTTGCGCAACTAAACTTTATATTATTAAAATAACACTTGTATAAATCTAACCAACAACAAAATGACATATTTTTATGAAATTAGATTTAACTTTCAGAACTCGAATTCAAGACGTCTAAATGAGATTTAATAATAGAGGGAAGAAAACATAATAGAACAGCGAGAAGAATTAACGCGTTGACGCCATTTAATGTTTTAAGAGTATGACAAAGGAGACAGGATCCACGGCATGGCCAGTCTACCTACCACAGCATAGTAAATTAGTAACATATTTCAAATAAATAATAATAGTGTTTTTATCTTCAATTTTTCAATAAATTTTAATATTAGTTTTTTGTGATATATGATTAAACAATGTTTACTTTTAATTAGCTTAGATATATGGTTTAATTTGGTCCCTTTATATATGATTTTTCTTATCTAAGACTATTTTTAGAATTAATTATCCTAGAAAATGGAGTAACAATACTAATTCAATCTAGAACACATTAAGATTTAATTATTCATTAAATTTGTGAAAAAACAATACAAATGGTTCATTTTGTTTTTCTTCGTCTCTGTTTTTTGAAGATTGCGTTTTTTTTTAAAAAAAAAAAAGTTTTGTAGTTACTTTTTACTCATCATTCCAGGCTCGAGTCCATCTGAATTTGATATTTTTACTGTGAAGTATAAATTTATATGTAAACTATATTAAAGTTATACAAATAGTAGATATGCAAATATTGAGGAGGTGTGGAATTACTAAATATTATGGACTAGCTATAATAATAACAACATATTCAATATGATCTCGTAAATGGGATCCGGAGAGGTTAGTGAATATATGATTTATCCTTACCTTGAATAGTCGAGGAGTCAGTTCCTCAAATGGTCATCCAACTTATAGAAATCTCTCACTAAAGTAACTTTTGAATTTTCGTGATCAATGTAGTCATCAAACTACGTTCGTATTTCCAACAAAATAAAAAGGGAAAAGGGTTTGAAATATATCTGGACTTTAACCGAAATTGCTGTAACAATTCCAAACTTTAGGCAGGACCTATTACCCCCTACACTATTTTATTATTTAGTGTATTTTAAATATATATATAAGTGCCCACGTGGACATCATAAATATTGCATCATTATAAATAGTAACTTGTTCATGTTGACACTTATATATATTTAAAATACACTATTAAAAAGTGCAGGGGTAATAGGTCCTGCCCAAAGTTTGAGATTGTTACAGCAATTTCGGTCAAAATTTGGATATATTTCAGACCTTTTTCCCAAATAAAAACTAACGGCAAAGTGATTTTTTAATGAAAAATTGCATTATCCCAATGTATGAGACTCATTTAATTAGCTCATTCTTAATCTTTTGCGGATAAAATAAAATTTTAATCCAATCCGTTAGAAGATACTCTCTGAAATTGATTTTCATATATAGCACTACTAATTATAGCTCCTACTTTATAATTAAGGTATCGTAATGTCTAGCAAAAAGTTTAATGTATAACCAAATATGCATAAGAGTTGTTTGTTTATTCATAGTTATTATCTAATAACTCATGAATCAACGTAATTGATCTGATATGTAAATTTAGTAAGTTTATAGTTTGTTTAAACTTCTTGGCAAGAGCAATTAAGAAATAGTAACATTGTTAAATTTAATTTCATGCAAATTAATCAGAGTGTACGCAAAAGAAAATTATTACAATACTTTTTTAAGTATTATGTATAGGTCCACTTACTATTTGAGTTCACCTATTAATTATGATTTAAGTGGGAAAATGAAAATATACTGAGTTGAGAATGGTTGTTCAATTTATTCTTTGACAATAACAATTATATTCGATTTCTTTCTTCTTCTTTTTTTCATCCGGTGTTTGATGTTCGTATTAGAATCTGACTATTCCAAATTCGTGCAGCGTAGGGCCCCATTCGGGGAGAAACGCTCCCTACTTTTTTTTCATTTTTTCATCCGGTGTTCGATATCTGTATTAGAACCTGACTATTCCAAATTTGCGCAGCGTAAGGCCCCATTTGGGGAGAAATGCTTAGAACCAGACTATTTCGAATACGCGCAACGTAGGGCCCAATTTGGGGAGAAACACTCCCTATCAAAGATTTTTCCATACTCAAGATTTGAACCCAAGACCTTTGAGTAAGAAAGAAGCAGTCTCATTCACTGCACCACCTCCATTAATAGTGTAGCAACTTCAATTTCATTTGAACTCGTTTCATTTTCCCTCTTAACAATTTATCTTATATTTGGAAGTATGAGCATAGTTTGATGGCCATCTTATCCATAAAGGAAAAAAATAAAATCTAAAGTTATTATAGTAAGGAAAATTTTAACGTAAGGTAGAAAAAATATTTTTAATAAACTTTAGCATTTCATTGCATATGGACTGAGAGTGGAAATTTGTAAATATCTTAACTATGTAATTAACTAGTGCATACATTTATTGCTTATTTGAAATTTAAGAAGTCCCCTCCTACAATAATTATACATAGCAAAGGTCAGTCAACAATTCTCATAACAAATTATAGAACCATTCATTTCTACTATACATAATAATAAAATCTTTGACTGTATATAATAATTATTTGACCAATTAAAATAATCATATCCTGACAAATAAGTAAACATAGGCAAATTAGTTACCAGTAAATTTTAGTTTACTAGAATAATAATTTGTTTATGGGATTCCCTTTGTTTATTAAAGTTAAAACAAAATTTTAGTTTTAACTAAGAATAGTTTAAAGTTTTTATACTATCATATGTGTAAATTAAAAGATTTCAACAGGTAAACCATCTTATTTTCTCTCTTTATATAGCCAAACAAATGTTGTTTTGTCGTTTGGTAGCTAATTAGAAGCTAAATTATTCATGTATTAAATTTTACATAAGTAAGAATATTCTTGTGTTGTGTATTAAAGTTATATGTATAGAAATAATTCACATTATCAAATTACCCAAAATATACTTATAAATAATTTTCTTAATAAAAGAATTAATATAATTTGTAGGTTCCTTAATTTGTAATGTTGAAACCCAGGTGGGTTATATACATGCTACAACTATAAATGTGATATGGTAGTGTATTGTATTTTATGATGTTATCGTGTATAAGTTAAAATTCACTTTTAACTGTTATTCTGTGTAAATAATTTTTTAAAATAAATTTTAAATTAAGATTGATAAATTTAGTCAATAAAAATATGACTGGCTTAACTTGCCCAAGTTTGGGGAGGTTGATTAAAGATTCATTTATTAACATTTTAATTCAGTCCATTCAAAATTCAGCATATTTATAAGTTGGGGGTAGGGGTGTGCAAAAACCGAACCGACCGATAAACCGAACCGAAAAAAGTGTTATTGGTTTATTGCTATTGGGTTATTGGGTTAGCGGTTTCCTAATGGTTTTATAAAAAAAATTATCGGGTTATCGGTTCGATATTGGTTTTCAATATTGGGTAAACCGATAACCCATTAAGAGTTAAGATTATAGTAATTTAATACTTTTACATATACAACATACATATTAATAAATATTAATCTCAATATCTTAATAGTTATGTCTTAGTCATTTAGCCATCAATTTCATACTTCGCTGTAACTTTGAGTTCACAATTTTACATTATACAAATCATCAAACCTAAAGTAAGAATCATATTCCTCTTTATTTCTCTTTGTGTTACACATGTATAGTTCTTTTCATGTTTATTATTATTATTTCTATTTTATGAGCTTTTGTAAAGTTATATTATTGTCTTGTCGTGTCAAATTTATTAGAGAAGTCATATATTTGTTTTATAGGCATATTCTTATTGGTTAAACCAAAAACCGAACCGTTAAGGACCAAAACCGATAAACCGAAAACCGATAAAAAATTCTCTTATTGATTTAGCGTATTTAAAAACCGAAAACCAATAAACCAAACCGACCGATGAACACCCCTAAGTTGGGGTGATTTGGACAAAATATGTATCCCAAATTCTCAAATTAATATATGAGAAATTTATTAAAATATTTCAAAAGAAACTTTTTCTTTTTTGATATATTATATATAATCATATATAGAGAGAAAAAAAGTTATTTGAGTAGTTTTGTTTGGTATAAACAAATTGCGGTAAGAAAATTCCTAGAATAATTTTTCATCTTGTTTAAAAAATTTTTTTTGATCATGAAAACTCCTTTTTCGCTTTTGGAGTTGTAATTAAGTTCATTCAAACATCAACATTTAAAAAGGAAATTATATATTAAAAAAAAAGTATAACCAAACACAATTCAATCTTCAACATCAAAATTTTTAAATAAAATGATAAATATTTAAAATCTTTATCCAAACAACTACTAGAAATTAGATGGATTGAGCTACAACCTATTATTTGACTCATTTTCATTTAATCCTTCTCAATTCAAATAATTTAAGTGAATTATTGACCAATTTTTTTTTATTAAATTGATTCATTGTAATCCATTCAAATTCAATCCACTCCATCCATCCAATACCAGTAGTTTAAACTATACAAAATAAAATAAAAAAACCACTAGTTTAAACTCCACTACTACTTATGTGTAATGTGTACTATTTTTTACCTTAAATATTCTAGAATGATTGATGAATTTCAAATTTGCAACCAATGAATAGGCCTTTTGCTTCTTTAGTTTCCCCCAATACTTTTTTCCTTTTTTTTTTTTTTTAATTTCCATTCTATGTCAGGAGCCCTTGTGACTAAATTTAGATTGTGTACTGCATGACCCATTTAAGAGTGATCCACTCAACAAAAAAAAAATCATATACAAAATTCAAACTCGAAATTTATGATTAAAGATAAAAGGGAAAAACGATAAATATACCCTCGAACTATCATAAATGGTATGCAGATACCCTCTGTCATACTTTTGGGACATTGGTGCCCCTGTCATTCTAAAACTAGAGCATATAAATCCTTTATACTAACGGACTACGTGTCATAATCTTATCCACCGACCCGAGATTTATTAAATATCGAATCGACGGATAAGATTGTGCCACGTGTCCCTATTTATTCTTCCGTTATAGTGAATGACATATATGCTCTAGTTTTTGGATGACAATGATAACAATGTTCTAAAAATATGACGGAGGATATCTGCGTACCATTTACGATAGTTCGTGAGGGAAAAATGATCCCACCACTTACTGTACAAACTCATTTAATTTGTTTCCCACTTCAATTGTCCTTTCTATCCTTTCTTGGATACCCTACCCCAGTCATTTTGGAAGTTTCCATGCATCCAATGTTTCTGTCCCAAAATCCAAAATAATGAAATATCATAGAAGCTTGTTCAAAGAAAATGTGACCAAAATTTCCATACAATATAATATCATAATATGCTACCATACACGCTCTATATCAAGTCAAATAAAATACGACGACTTATTCACCCCACTTGCCTTTTCAAATTTACATGTATATATAATAAGCTTACATTATGCATGAAATAATATCGAACAAATTAAACCGTCACTTTAGACTTGTTACAAACTCTTTTTCCCTGTTTGGTTTCATTAACACATTTTGTCAAACACCTTGTGAGCAGTAAAAATTGACACCAAACTGATCAAATTTCATCAGATTTAGTAGAACAGCTATGGTTACTTGTGGAATTGACTGGAAATCTGTTCTGCCTAATTGTTTTAAGGGCAATAATGTTCGTTCGGAGGCGAAGGTGATGGAGAACAGTAAACAGATGAATTCTGATCATCATAGGTTAGCTTTTTCAGATATAAGTACTGATTCTAGATCAGTACTTATATCGTTGGATGATCTCTCATCGAACGCGGTTATTGGTTCAAATCTTCATGTATTCACATATGAGGAGCTTAAACTCATCACTAGTGATTTCTCCCCTGCTAATTTTCTCGGTAAAGGTGGATTTGGACCCGTTCACAAGGGGTTCATTGATGATAAGATTAAGCCTGGTTTGGATGCTCAACCTGTTGCTGTTAAATTGCTTGATTTGGATGGAAATCAGGGCCATCAAGAATGGCTGGTGAGCAATTTTTTTTGGCCTAAAAGTTGCTTTTGGTTACAACTACTGCTTTTAATTAGTAGTAATATTTTTTGAATTGTTGAATTTTCAGACTGAAGTGGTCTTTTTGGGGCAATTGAGGCATCACCATCTAGTGAAGTTGATTGGATATTGTTGGGAGGAGGAGCAGAGACTTCTCGTTTACGAGTATATGGCAAGGGGAAACCTTGAGGATCAACTATTTTCGAGTAAGCATTGATATTCTTGTGTATGAATAAACTCCACGAATAATGTGTTTTTCACTCGAAGTGCTTAGTTTAATGATTTATCTTCATATGATCACTTTTGTCAATTGTAAAATGAACGAAACTTTTGGCTTCCTTCTGTTTCTGATTTTTCATGTGATTTATCAAAACAGGATATTCGAGTTGTTTGCCATGGTTGACCAGAATAAAAATTATGGTTGGTGCTGCAAAGGGACTGGCTTTTCTTCACGGAGAAGAAAAGCCAGTAATCTACCGTGATTTTAAGGCTTCTAACATCCTCTTAGACTCGGTAAGTTGTCTATGAAGTATTGTTTTGACATTGAAAAGTTCAACTCTTTTTTCATGATGAAGTCAAAGCTAGAAACTTATAATGCTATGAATTATCAGGATTACAGGGCCAAACTATCTGATTTCGGGCTAGCAAAGGATGGACCAGAAGGCGATGACACACATGTCTCGACTCGTGTGATGGGCACTCATGGCTACGCTGCTCCAGAGTACATCATGACTGGTAATTTTTTACATTATCAGTGTATTTTAACCTGTTGTAACATGTTATATGTCTCATTTATCGTGTTACCACTTATTACGAATACTTAAAACTTTCATTTTCTTTAAACAGGTCATTTGACAAGCAAGAGCGATGTGTACAGCTTCGGAGTAGTTTTGTTAGAACTAATAACAGGACGACAAGCCATGGACAAGAAACGCCCCCTCAAAGAGCGAATCCTGGTGGATTGGGCAAGACCAATGTTAAGGGATCCACACAAACTTGACAGAATAATGGACCCACGACTTGAAGGTCAGTACTCGACACAAGGAGCAAAGAAGGTTGCTGCATTGGCTTATCAATGCTTAAGCCACCAGCCAAGGTCTAGGCCCACTATGAGCAACATAGTGAAGATCTTGGAGCCAGTCTTGGACATGAAGGATATACCAATGGGCCCATTTGTTTACGTCGTCCCCTCCTCAAAACCTGACAAGGGAACGGAAATTGGTGAATTGAAGAGTAAAGTGGACGATGAAAACAAGGCGAATGTAAGGGAAAAAGAAGTAGGAAATGCAGGGGAAAACAGAGAGGATGGTAATGCTAAGCAACGGAGAGCCGGACACAGGCATAAACACAGGCTAAAGACTGATGCTTCTGTTTACTCAGATACTCATTTGTATCAAAAGACTGTAAGGCACGAAAGAACAAACAAATTAAATTCTTGTTGATTAATCGCAATGAAGAGAAGAAAGGGAAAATAGATTAAAAATGTAAAACATATGTGAATAGATTGTATAATGAAGTACTCCAAATGTATTTTTTTGTTAAATTAGTTTACATTTTAGTCTCAGTTTTGGACAAGATCCTTTTAGTGTTTTCGTTTTGGTTGTTGAAAGCAATGTACATAGAACATTCTTATGACTTTTATAAGTTCTAAAAAGTTGTTTGAACAAGAAAAAGTTATTATGAAAAGTGAAAACGATAAGAATTATTCTTCTCTCCTCTTTGTTTCATTGTTCCTTGTGGTCCTAATAATTGTCGAAGTCTAAGACTCTGAGGGTTGGTGAGATGTTCAATAACACAGTGGTTCAATAAAATTAGTGACTTAAAGCCAAATTTTAATAAGAGGTCTTATCTGGATGGATATACTTTTACTTGCGCCTTATAAAGACAATTTAATTAATTAATCACAAAACACATTGGCTAAGGAGGTATTTATTAAGTCTGACTGACCCTTCCATTTGTTTTCTTTTAAAATACAAGCATCTCTTATGTCAGTGTTGTCATAACTTGCGTTTCAAAATGAAAGAGCTTATTCAACGGGTTTTTATGTTAATCTTATCAATAATTATAAATTATATATATAATATGGTCTGATTAGGGACAAGTTCTGTTCTGATGATCTTCATAAGGACAAAACCAGATACATATTGACATAATGACATGGCTCTTTATATTATATTAAGTGGTCCTGATTTTTGATTCCTTCTTATATTATAAAAAATAATAAAATCAATGGTGACAATTAACATGTTCTATAATGTCCAAAATAAGAGTCCTTTTTGGATTGGCTTATTTTGGAGGTTTTTAATTCAATAATTTTTAGAGACTTTTATAGCGTTAAGGGTAAATAAAAATAATAATTTTAAGCACTTATTTTTAAGTTAAAATAACAAAAATAAGTCAAATTAGATCACAAATTAGAATTTGTAACTTATGAGTTATGCTTATAATTATATAAGTCATAAGTTATATAGAGCTTTTATTTTATTTTATTCATATTACAACTTGTTATGAGCAAACTAAAAAAATATATAAATACAACTATCTAAATAGATACCTATAGTTTGAGTTACAATATTTTTTCGTATCTATTGGAAGAATCAAATCACTGAATGAAAAACGATAGGGCAGTTATATCGATAACAATGAAGAATTTCTCCTAAATTTATTCTTTAAAATTTGTATTCATCGGTCACTAGATCTACAAATTTCATTATATTTGATAACTCGGTTGATTGACACTCCTATGGAATTTCTAAAGGCCCAAACGGATTGATTTGAGAACCTGTCAAAGCGACCAATAGATCTAAAAAATTGAAATGTTTCACGACTTTAATTCAATTAGAAAAACTTCAAGTGATGATATAATTTACCAAACAAATGAAATATTCTAGAAGGCTATAGAAATACCTGAGATTTATTACATAGTTTAATTAGTTGGAGTGCAATATTCTCCTCACCCTTATACTTAACTAAGTATTTTCTTTTCGTAAAGATTATTAAGAAATGTAAGTTGCCCTACCATGTCATCAAAACAAAAACAAATGGTACATTTTTCAGTGTAGCTGACTTTTGTCTCTTTTAACCTTACTAATTACTTACTCTCCGTTCATTTTTATTTGTCTATTTCAAATTTTACACACTCCTTAAGAAATAGTGATTAATATAAATATTTTACCACAATACTTATATTAATTTATGTATAATCGTGGATCTTGAGAAATGATTTTGGAAAATAAGTAATAATTACTATAATACTTTTTTTCCTTTTGGTTCGAGATTAGTTGAAGAGAAGATTATCACTTAATTAATTGATGTATAATCGTAGATCTTGAGAAATGTTTTTGGCAAAATAAGTAATTACTATAATACTTTTTTTCCTTTTGGTTCGACATGAGTTGAAGAGAAGATTATAACTTAATTAATTCGTTCATTTGAAAAGATGACCTTTTTAATTCATTTATTAGATTTTCTTCAAAACCAAAAAAAAGGAAGTGACAAGGCCATGTGATATTTCTAAGCTCAAAGCTGTAATTGATTCAAAAACAAGTTACGCTTGAATTTTAACTTTCTCATCACGTACGTTGATTGCAAATTCAAATCCCGTCACACTCTCCCCACCCCTTTTTAGGCTCGAGTGGTGTATATTATTACATAAAAATGTGAGTTGCCACTTCCACGTTACGAACGTGAAATGGTTTGGACATATGAAGAGAAGATGTACATATATCTTAGTAAGGAAATGTGAAAAGTTGACTATAGATTGTGTATAAGAAGAGGTAGCCAAATAAATATTTGGGAAATGTGATTAGCTAGAAAGGACATGATCACATACCTGCAACTTACTGAGGACATTATCCTAGATAGGAAGATATGAAGGTCGAAGATTATGGTAGAAAGTTAGTAGATAGTCTAGCATTGTCTAGTTCCATGTTAGTATTATCAGTATTGTTATGGTTACTCTCTTGTTGTCTTATTCTTCGATTTTAATATTACTTAGAGTTTTTTTTTTTATTGTCGTACTATTTGTTGTTGCTACTTGTTCTCTTCTTTAATTGTTTTTAGGATGACTTCTTCGCTACTATATTTACTTTACATTCTTGATTTTCTTATATATTTTACTTGAGTCGAGGATTATCAGAAATAGTCTCTCTATCTTCATAAAATAGGAGTAAGATTGTGCACACGACTTCACCTTGCTCAAATTTCACTTATGATATTACATTGAATATGTTGTTATTAGACTAATGTTTGTAAAATGTTCAGTAAGTAGGTACGTACGTTGTATACTTTTGAGCAGGGGCGGAGGTAGCATTTACTTAGGGGGTTCATCTGAACTCCCTCAGCAGAAAATATTACTACTATTTATACAATGTTAAAATTATTTTTTAGGTATGTATAATAGATGTTGAACCCCCTTCCACTAGTTCATGTGTTTACTTCTCAGATTTTAAACTCCGTTATTAAAAATCTTGATTCCGCCACTGCTTTTGAGGCATATAAATCTTATTATATACCGTTAAAATATATACTCTATAAACTGCTACAATGCAACTTTTTTAGGGACGAATTTCGTATATAAAAATAAATACATGTTATTCTGTATGTTCACCTTCATGTGCATTGTGCACCTTAATTGCGTATTTATATTTTCAAATACTCATTATGATTATATAACACCTTCTCGTAATTTGTTTACCAATCAACATGAATGAGTGGTGAAATGATTCGAATTCCTTCTTATTCTTAATCAAAAGTTTGAATACGTGAATCATAATTTAATCGAACTCTAATATAGATATCAAATAACGAGTTAGAAAAAACAACAACTTGTTACCCATAATTTAGCTCGCTCACACCAGAAGCCACTTTGACCTTTCCTAGAATTTTAGGTGTTGCTTAGGATAAACTTTCCAAACATATCAATCTGAATTGTGGTAAGGTGATAAATACTCTTTTCATCCTTAATTTGAGATTTTCGATTCGAATCTCTCAAAATAGAGAGTCACCAACCCCAAACATAAAGCATCTAACAGCACAAACATTCATGCATTGTATAAACATGCATTGCAATAATTAAATGTCATGTAGTTGACTATAGTTATAACAAAATAAATAAATACTTAATAGATAATGATTATTTTTTTTTGATATGTTATAAATGAAAAGTTATTTAAAAAATACTGAATAAATAAAAATGATCATACGAATATGTAGTGAAACTATTCAACATTTGAAAAAATGATGCATTATTGAGGATTTTATTTTGGAATTATTTCAATAATAATACAAAGATTTCCACTCATAATTTTTTCAAACTTTTATCCAAGTAAAAATTTCACAATAAAAATACTATTTACCAAAAAAAGATAGATTCAAGTGCCATAGTGATTTGGAAAAGTATTGAAGGAAAGTCCCATCACCGGAACGGCAAAAGAAGTCTCCAATAGTAAACGTTGCTGAAACGAATCCAATGCTCCGCCATTTTCCATTAAATCTTTCACCGCAGACCGATAATACTCTCTCAGTTTTTTCAGCAAACACGTATACTGCAACTTCAGCCACCGCAATTTTACTCGCCGGAAAAGCTTCGCGACGGAGAATCTCCGGCGATTGTTGTTATTCTTCCCGCCTCCTAAACGCACCGTCGGCAACTTCTTCCTCCGGAATGAAAATTTCCGGCGAGCTAGTGGTCCCCATCGGAATACGGTGGTTGGGTGCGCTTTTTCGACGATATTAGCAGGATTTGAAGCCATGAATTTTGGGATTTGGGAAATGAATTGGAGAGAAGATAGTTAATTTGAGGATTGATGAGCTGCAAATAATGAGCATGTGCTTTCTGCTTAAATTAAGGTTCACATCTCCTGCATTTTCATTAGTTTTACCTAATTTTAAATTAAAATAAGGATTAAATGGTATATATATTGATCTTCTAACAGATAGTAAGGACAAATTAGTACTCCAAAAAAATGATGTGTTTTTATTTGATTATACTTTATAAAATTAAAGTAGATTTTATTAATTTAATATTTTAAAATAATATTTTTTTCAGATTAATATAATTAAAAAGATATATACTTTAGAATATGGTTTGACTAAAAAAAATTATACCAAATAAAAGAAAGTAGAAATTTCATAGACAGCTAACACAAGATAAAATATGGAGGAGTGTCATTTTTACCCCCAAAAAGTTTACTTATAATTATTTAAGGCACAAATATATAAATATGTTATTTAACTTGGTTTCAGCTAATATATATATGTTATAACTTTGAGTTTGCATAAGTTGGCAATACTATACAATATATATTTTCTTTTGATATACTAAAAATGATAAAATAAAAGTAAAAATATATTTTTAGAAAAGTGGACAAGTAAAAATGAACGAAGAGAGTAATTAACAATACTATACAATATATATATTTTTTGGATACACTAAAAATGACAAATAAAAGTAAAAATATATTTTTAGAAAAGTGGACAAATACAAATGAACGAAGAGAGTAATTAACAATACTATACAATATATATTTTCTTTTGATACACTAAAAATGACAAATAAAAGTAAAAATATATTTTTAGAATAGTGGACAAATAAAAGTATGTGGACCTAGCTAGTTATTATTATAAATTAGTTTAATATTATTATAAAACTTCATAAACGGTAAATCTTGCCTCTATAATCATACCGTATATGGTGCATCCGACCCTATTGGTAACCTAGCCACAAAAACCAGTAACACTATATGATCAATAATTTAATTATATTGATAATGTCATCCTTTTTATATTATTAATAAAAAATAATAATGCATGTAACTTACTAAATTAAACTCAAAAATAAATACAAGTATTAACTGTCTAACTATTTTATGCTTCCAGATAAGAAGACAGTATCCTCATAAAGATACATTTTGTGTACTTAGCTAAGAAAGAAAAAAATAAACAAACAAATCTCCACATGATCAGAAATAAATCAATAGTTTCAGTCCACACACATATGTATGATTGAAAACTGTTGGGGGGGGTGTCCGAGATCTCACTGAGGACTCAAATTTAAGTCTTAAATATAAAATTTTAATCTTCAAAATAAGACGTAGAAGTGTTAATCTAACTTAATCAGTTTTAGAATAGAATATGTTATTAAGCATGCGTTTTGTTATAGTATTTTTTATTGAATTTAAGCTAATATATAGAAGATTAATTATCATTTTGGTTTATTAATAGATAAGATTTTGAGATGGATCAATATGTCCGATAGATTGGATGATAATTATATATCAGTGAAATAGTATTTGTCTTAACATGGATTGGATAAAATAAAATAAAAAATTATATAGATTGGATAAAATAAATTGGATAAAATAAAATAGATTGTCATCAGTAATTTAATTTATTGATTAGTATTTGTCTTAACATGGAGAATTACATAGGTGTTTAATGGCAATTTCAAAATATAAACGGAAGAGTGCAACTACGAATTTCTAGTGGAATGATTTCTAATTTATTATCATAAGAATAATTCAAATAATTTCTGAAATTATTCCCATAATAGGAAGCCTAATAATTAATTTTGTGGTTTTTATAATCCATATTTAACTAGAACTTGAAATCCTATTTCAAAAGGAAAAGGGAGAAAGTGTTTTCCGTTTCAGCTTTGGACTGGATAAAGATCCCTATAAATAGAGTCTTCTCTTAACCCAGAAAATCATTCAAGTTTTCTATACGACACGTGCCTACCCAAGTATTAGAAGAGTTCGACTGTGAATTTGAGTGTCTTACTTTCTTCTAAATATCTACTCACGCATTAAGAGGTATTTATTCCTTGAGTTAATTTTCAACATAAAGCACTAAAATTTTGAAATACTTTTGCGTTCGAAAGGCTAATTTTTTTTTGTTGAAGGGTATTGTACTTTTTTATTTTGTCCGAATTCTTAATTAGAATTACTACTTTATTCGATAGTTACAGAATAATTCCTAGGACTATTTATTTGCCATCTTCTTTTGGCCCGTTAGGCCATTCAAGTTAGAACTTTAAGATTTAAAGTTTGGATTTAAAATTTGTGTTTGTTTATGATATTAAACAATAGTTTAACTAGAAAAAATAATTTCAAATACTAAATTCATTCATCTTAAAGAGAGAATTTTATTGTTTTAATTTAAATTTGACTCATAATGTTTATATATATATATATTACAACCAAAAAAATCATAATTATAATTTTTTCTAAAATTTGTTTACTATGCTTTGGTTGTGCAGTAAAACACAAAAGAAAAGATTATTTAGCTAATAATAATAGTTTGAGCATGTAGGAATCTGAAAGTGAAAATAAGTCTGAATTAATCGGATTCCAATAAGGATTAGAAAAACAAAAAAAAAACAATTCTGAACAAATTTGGACAATTTCCTAAAAAAAAAAAAAGAAGTGGGAAGAATTATAATTATCAGAAAACATTAAATTGTGGCGTAATAATTTCCCAAAATTAGTAGTTTACCCTTTTGGTCATGGTTTTAACACAAATTTACCCGCAAACATGTTGACACTATAACTCCATTCACCGACTTTGCTTTCCTCTTATTAAAAGTTCGATCGATAACCCTAGAATTTTGGATTTGTATTCTTTTGATTGATTTCTCAGCTATGTCTACAGACGTCGAGATGGATGCCGCCGATGAAGGATCCACCGTTACCGCACCTCCGGCTCCATGCTGTTCTTCTTCTACGAAGAAACCCAAGCGTTTTGAGATCAAAAAGTGGAACGCTGTCTCTTTATGGGCTTGGGGTACGATTTTTCTAGTAGGAATTTTTTGTTGTTTCTTATCGATTGATGGTGTAAAATTAGTGTTTAGCTAACGTGATTTGTGAAATTGTTGATGCAGATATTGTTGTAGACAACTGTGCTATTTGCAGGAACCATATCATGGATCTCTGTGAGTATCTTTGAAAATTATGGTTTAGATAAAATAAATTTGACCTTAATCGTGTATTTATTTGTTTCGTTGTGTGAAATTTTCTCTCAGGCATTGAATGTCAAGCTAATCAAGCTAGTGCCACTAGCGAGGAGTGCACTGTTGCCTGGGGTAAGCTATTTTCAAAAGTTTTAATGTATCTCTGATTATTTGGAAACTGGATACTTGGTGATGAAATCATCTCAGTTAGAAGCTGTTATGTTGTTTCCACTTTGTGTTCATTGAATTGATTATTTGTGAGTATATATATGCTGAGTTTTGATGTTCTGATTCCATACCAGTACTGTTTTGTGTATACATCACCTTGTGATATATTTTTATTCCATATTGGTAATCATTGGCAAGGATGAACATATGTCTTGGTAAAGGATGGTTGTAGTATTTTTATGAATTTCTGTCTTGATGTTTGGTTTGTGCTTGTGTCAAGGAACATATATTGTATGTCGTGTAATGAAATTTGCTGGTCATTGTATTAAGCATATTCTTTCAATCATAATTTTTATTGTAATAGAGTAATGTATCGATAGGTCCCCAGAGCCTTTGGTTGTCCTCCAATCTGTGATCAAAGTCATTTAGTGTGAGTGTGGGACTTTTTGTCCTACAATACGACATATTTTTTTGATGAGAGAAGTGATTTTGAAATGGTTCGAGCATGTGAAGAGGAGGTGCGAGGATGTACTAGTTAGAAGGTGTGTGAGTTTGGCTTTAGCAGGAGTTAGGAGAGGTAGATGTAGGCTCAAGAAGAACTGTGGTGATGTGATTAGACATGAGATCCTTATAAGAGTTTAAGAAAGCCAAGGAGGAAAGGTCTGTGCATACTCCTAAATATTGCTTATCGACTTTCCACCAAAGGAATGCACCTCTTCCCTCCCTCGGTGCTTTCATTCCATGAGAATTTTGCACCTCACTCCAGACACGAAATTTTCTTCCTCTTTTCTATTCCTACTTCTTTCTTTTACAGCTTGAATGAAAGCACCAATGTACTAAATCAAACCTCTAAACCAAATCATGCTAAAATAATTAATAAAGGTATCCAGAAGAGTGGAAAGCTTTTTCTTTTTTCTTTTTTTTGCTTTGGGAGGTGTATGTTGGTGTAGAGTTTTTTTGGCCAAAGACGAGGAGAAAAAGAATTGTATATTGAGGCTGCGCGGACTGCGCTGGGAATTGAGGGTGGGTTTTGTCCTAATTCAGGTGGCTTCTAATTAGCTTTTTGCTTTACCATGCTTCTTTTCCTTTAATGTCTGGCTCTTTTCTTTTCTACATTTTTTCTTTGGGGTTTATAAGTCAGTTACCTTTGTTCCCACATTAACATTTTTACCTTGAACTTACTATGGAGGGTCATGTGCAGCAAAAAGACTTGCCTAAATTTAGATGCATAGAACTGCATGGATCATAAAACAGAATGGATGAAACTAGCACTGGATGTACGTTTGGGATGAAATAAGCACAGTTGGGTTATTTTGCATATTCAGAGCATGCATTCGTAATTTGCTTTACTATTGCATTGTTTCTTCAATAATGCATGTAAAAATATAATGAAGAACAAGTCATTAGTTTTTGCTAGTTCGCTTGCCAGCAGTGGAACATCATGTCTGCCTAATGTATGTGCCGGATAAATATGGGTGGTAGTCTTTTCAGCTTTATATGCATCTGCATTATCTATGACCTGTTCTCACAAATTGCTTCATTACTTCTAATAGGCTGTAGTAGGATCACTCGATATACCTTTTTTTTGTTTAAGAATGGTAAGGATGGAGCATCCAATAGTCCTATCAACTAGTAGTCATTTAATTCTAATTGTATATGAGAAGAAGCTTTAGGTGATGAAACCATTGGTTCTTATGTCGGATACATCAAACAGCTTGTGACACATTAAGAACTATGAAGTGGTCTAGGTCTATGTAGATCTTTGACGTAAAAATGTCAATGGTTGCAGCCTATTTCATGTCACACACACCTTGTTATAGCTCTATATGCATTTTGGAATTATTTAATTACCTACTTTCTGTTATTTATATTGGTCAGTATATTATTTCTTAATTATATTGCTATGCTTCAGAAGTATATTGATTGAGATTTCCTCAGGTGTATGTAATCATGCCTTCCACTTTCACTGCATCAGTCGATGGCTCAAGACCCGTCAAGTGTGCCCATTAGGTACTTATCATTTATCAACTGTGTTTTAGTTTTGTAGTGGGGCTATGAATTTTTTTGTAATTTTGGAATTATTCTTCGCTCTGCAGATAACAGTGAGTGGGAGTTTCAGAAGTATGGTCACTAGAGGATTCAATACATTGCAGCAGAAAAGATCATGCTGTTGCACTGGAGCCTTGAAACTCTTATTTTAGTGCTTTTTTTTGTTTTGTATTATGGCAATATAAATCTGAGACTGCTTTCTATTGGGATGTGATTTATTAGAGAGCTGGTATTTAAATTGCACATATGATGTTATTTTGAGCTTCTATGTTATTGTTTTACTTCAAATGTCAAACTGTTTTGCTGTTGATTATGTTGTTTGGAAACCCTATGTTGGTGGCAAATTCTAATACTAGTACAAAGTTATCCTCGTATATATAAAAAAGCTGTACTGTGCGGTGCCAAGTTTGATCTGTTTGTTTTAACGGCTAAAACTTATTCCCCAGCCAAAGGATGAGTGCCAAAAACTTCCTCAGGTTGAATGGCTATTGATCCTGGCCTGTTGAGAGAAGGTTGAGGTCATCCTTGTGTTAACCAAATTTGGCCAATAGAAGACATCCCTGTCAATTAGAATTGTTGACATGCTCTTTCAGCCATTGTTATTTTACCTTCACCTGATCTCTCTCTCACCTTCCTCCCTCGTTCCTTATATTGTCAAACTTATTTATAGGAACTGTTATCACTGGTTTTAAGACTACAGAATTTGTTGTAATTTATTAAAGATTAGAGTCAATGTACTTATTTAACTTAGTGAAGTCAAGAACTAGGCATTTAACTTAGTGAAGTCAAGAACTAGGCTTGGCAATAACTCTGGAACAATTTAACATGCTTCATTCATATGTACATCAATCTGAAAAACATCCAAAACAAGAAAAGAAAAAAAATGTAAAGAAAGCGAAACCAAATTAAACTTCAATGGTATTTTCCTCTTCCAGTTTGCCATTAGTCCAATTTATTTGTCTTCAATAAAGCATAGTTCCTCAGTCACAACTACTCACATGGACACAGCAGATTGGTATCGCCAACGCACTGCAATTGGACTTCTCACACTGTGAATCCCATCACTCCATTCAATCGATCCAAACGCAGATTGAATCCCCTTCACCATAATATCTTCACTTCTTTTACTCGTAAAACTAATCTCATATGACAAACTATTATTTTCCTCACTGAAAACAAGCTTCGCCGGTGACACACTCACCTCCACAGCTGAAGGTGCATTCACCTTCACTTCATACACAGCATTTGAATCCCCCCCTACATTCTTCACCACACGCTTGTATTTCACCACACCGTTACTATCACTGGTAAAATCAACGGAGAACGACGGGTAATTCAGATCTCCCGGAGTAGCCAAACTCCGTTCACTGCAATTCACCCGAGAAGAATCTCTCACGAACACCGCAATGTCGTCGCCGTCATAGCCAATGGTGCATAGGAAGTTCACGTAGTCGCTGGTTTCAATATCGTAAACCAAACCCGGATCCAATGCTCGGTTCGGATCCACATGCCCGGATCCATGAACAAAAGGTGTGGATTCTTCACCAGTGGCAAGATCAGTAAATATCTTACCTGAATTGTCCAAATTATAAGCTGTTGTCATGAGTGCTGACTTTATGGCTGCTGGGGTCCACTTTGAGTGGGCCCTTCTAAGTAAAGCAGCTAATCCACTAACGTGAGGACACGACATGGAAGTCCCTGAAATAATATTAAATTCTACTCTTCTCGGGTCAATTGCTAAATCGGTTGGACCGGTGCTTCCGGTCCAACCGGCTAAAATGTTGACGCCGGGTGCAATAACATCCGGTTTAAGAATCTCCGGCGTTAAATGATTCGGTCCGCGGCTTGAGAACGCCGCCACACGCGGCGCCGCTGGTGAATTTCCGATCACGGTTCCTCTGAATACGATTGTAGCTGTTGGTGATGTATCAGACGTGACGTATTCTCTTATTTTGTCTCCGGCTTTTTGACCGACCATTGTCGCCGGGAGAAGATGTGAATCTGCAACGAGTTCTTCACCGGATTCAGCTAAATTAGCGAGTATCATTCCTACACCACCTGCCAGCTTCACTGCACTTCCTTTTTCAACTCTAGCGTTGCCTCCTCTGTCGCAGAGGACAATTTTACCGGCGACTTTTTTATGGTCCAGCTTTCCTGGATAACAGTATTTGCTACCACAATCACCGGAATAAACCACGGGAAATTTGGAATCGGTTAAGGGATTGCCAGAGTATAAGGAAACGCCACCAAATACTCTATCGTCTCCTAGAATAACATCAGCTGGAAACTCTCGGTCTATGGTTGAAGCACCAACTGTAAGGATCCACGGGGCAATGTTCACTGCTGTGTAAGGGCCGGGACCGGAATTTCCAGCTGAGCATGAGACGAGGACCCCATGTTCGGAGGCACCAAAAGCTCCGATGGCGATGGAGTCATGGAGGTAATGTGGAGCATATCCGTTAGCGCCGACGGAAAGTGAAATCACATGAACACCATCAGCAACAGCTTGATCCATGGCAGCCAGTATATCGGAATCAAAACAACCATCTTTCCAACAAATCTTGTAAGCAGCTATTCTAGCTTTAATCGCCATTCCTCTAGCTTCACCTTTAGCATATTGGTAAAAACTAGCATTTGCTACCAATGAACCAGCTGCAGTTGATGCTGTATGTGTTCCATGACCTTCAGTATCTCTCGGTGATTTCGCTTCTTTTGATTCGTCCATTGGACCATGTGAAGCTTCATACCCTTTGTAAAACATCCGAGCACCAATAATTTTCCGATTACATGAACTTCGCGGAAAACCCGGTCCAGTCACGCATTTCCCTTTCCAACCTGCAGGAACAGGAGATAACCCCTCATCGGAAAAACTAGGTCTTTCCGGCCAAATACCCGTATCCAGAACCCCAACAATGACATCATCAGCATAGTCAGAGTCAGGCCAGAGGCCGAAGGAGTCAGCAAGTTTTAAGAAGGTAGGGGTATGGGTGGTGTGGAGATACCGTACTTGGTCAGGAATGACAGAGATTACCCCAGGAACACGGCGGAGCTGATCAGCCTGCCCGGCGGTAAGACGGGCGGAGAAACCCACGGCGGCGCGTTCGTAGGTGTAGAGGATTTTAGAACGGTGGTGAGAGGGCGGAGAAATAGATCGGACGATGGAAGAGTACCAATGGTGATGGGTGGAAAAGACATGGGGCTTGTCGGATTTGGCTACGTGAATGATGAAAGTTTCATGGCCGTCGGATTGGACGGAAATGGCCACCGGAGTTAGGCAGAAAGAGATAATGAAAAATATACTAGAAAGAACGGAGATTTTCGCCATTGTAGACCGTCTACCGGAGGAAAATATTATCGGCGAAATGTCGCCGGGATATGAGATATAAAGAAAAGTGGAAGTAGCCAATTGGATGGGCCTTAATGGGCCACGTTGAAGGTACTGATTGATTTACTTTTCATTTAATTTAGAATACCGACCCAGATATTTTTATAATGGATAAACAAATCCCCCTAAGAACAAAATATGGGCTAGGTGATCATTCGTAATTTCTCCGTCCTAATTTATATGACATAGTTCGAATTTCGAAAGTTAAATATTTTATATTTTGATGGTATATTCGTTCGTTAAAGATTAGTTTGAAGATTGTTTTTTCAAATCTTTTCATGATTCGTTGGTCAAAAATAATTTACTATAGAAAAACAAGTTTTTTAAAAGGCACAATACATAAACATGACCCTTAACTTTACATCAGTTAACAACTATGACCTTTAACTTTGAGTGTGCACAAATAGACACTTAAACTTGTATAAAATTGAGCAAATTGGCTCATTCGTCCTACATAGCACCCTACATGGCAATTTTGTGTCATACGTGACGTCCTACGTAGATTATGTCATGTAGGACACGTGTGTCTGCTTGTTTAATTTTATACAAGTTTAAGTGTCTACTTATGCACACTCAAAGTTGGAGGACATAATTGTTTGTTAAAGCCAAGTTAAGAGTCATATTTATGTATTATGCCTTTTTAAAAATAAACACCCCGATAAAAGTAGCGAAAACAAACTCTACTAATTGTATTCCACATTGATTTTTCTTTATATCGAATGCACTCACAATCTTCAAGGTTAGAACTACATAAAATAAAGGATACACTATAGGTCACAAGAATTAACAATTTAAAATATTTAAAAAAGTATAAAATAAAGTAATACAAAATGGAATTTTTTTTATTGGAATCTTGAAATTCAAACTATCTCATATAAATTAGGACAAAACAAGTATAACTCTTTTATCTACAACTCTTATTTGTTTCTTGCAAGAAGCTTCTCTAATTACAAATAGTACACGCAACCCATGACTTTTGTCCATGCATCAATGCATAGTGTTGATTGTTGAGTGTGATGAGAGAAAATGACTAAAATATTTGAATCCATAAATTTTTAATTTGAACTCGATTTTTTTTTAATGTGTCCCCATGTTATCTCTTGGGAAAATTAGAAAATATTTCTTTTTTGTCTTTAATAGTGTAATCTTCTCCGTAGTTTCCCAGTTTTATCTTTTTTCTGATGTCTTCGAAGGGACACCTTAATATAATCACTACTCCCTCTATCTCTAATTACTTGACCATTTTTAAATTGACACAGTGAGTTTACCATTTTACACCTATTAATTATGAAGCGTAAGAATTAAAAATTTAAGATTTTCAATAATTTCTACATTTTTCAAAATAATAATTGAGGGTATAATAGGTAAAAGATTTTTTGTCCTTTCTTGATTTGTCAAAATGAACAAGTAATTAGGGATAACTAAAAAAAGAAATATGGACAAGTAATTAGGGACAGAAGGAGTATTCTCTCCGTCCATTAATAGTTATGTACTATACTATTTCGAAATATCCAACAATACTTATTCACTTTATAAAATCAATGAATTCATAATTTTACTTTAATTCTTAATTTATCCTTATTATTAATTATAATCATTTCTTTATTACATTTTTCAAGACACTATATTTATTATATTCAAATAATGATATAATAAAATTATTCTTCTATTTCATAAGTTTTTAAGACAAAGTAGTGACTTTCCAATTAACACCACAATGTTTGTCATTTTATGATGTTTGTCATTTTCAATGAATATATTCCTAATTTCATCCACATGCAAAGTTGCATATTTGATTTCACCTACCCATTCGTTTAATGAATATTCATATTTTAAACTTGGATGTCAAAAAATTACAGTTATTAAAACTTTATCCCAACCACCATTTCGTTCATGTTTTTCTTTTGCAATAATTGAAGTGCTGATAAGTAGGAGTGCTATAGTAAAAACATTAATCTTACATCTAGGGATGGCAAATGGTGCGGAATTGGGGCTAGGGGTGCCAAAATCAAGTCCAATTCGATTCAACTCATTTAGGTTTGGATTGGTTATTAACTCGCCCATTTGTTAGCTCAATTCATCTCAATCCAACCCATTTCAAATTTTCAACCCATTAAAAATTGGGTTGATATGTACCCAAATTGATTTTTGAGATATTTTGTCAAAATATTTTTTATTTTATATGTTGTATATAGTTATAATTAAAAAATAATAATTTTATCCAGTACTAAAAACTTAAAAAATAACAAATAAAGCTAGTAAAACTTAGTAAAAATTGGCCGGGTTGGATTATGATCCGTTACCCAATTCATTTTGACCCAAATAAATTTCAATTGAATTGGGTCTTGACTCAGTTTAACCCGTCCAAATTTAATTCAATCCATCCAATTATCACCCCTAGATGGGATAGTTACGGGGTAAACTCACATAAATCCGCAGAGACTTCAACCCCTTAACTGCAAGTGGAGTTTATTGGGGGTTGATAAATATATAGTTGGAATAAGTAGTTTAAACAATTTTCTGAAAAGATTTTGACAATAAATATTCATAAGAATAGTGTTTTTCCAATTGTGTATATATGTTCTGTTTAATCAAGTAAGAACGAAATATTTACTATAGTGGTACAATGTCTTGCAAATCTATCAGAATCAACCAAAAGGAAATTCGTTAATTAATCGAGAAATTGATTTAACTATATACAATATGTTCTCATATATATATATATGAATTGTTAAAGCTATATTTGGAGAGTAAAATAGAAAATGAGCACTCCAACCCATCTCTAAATCACCCTCTATTCTTCAAATTTAGAGAGTTGAATAGTAGTTCTCCAAATTTGGAGAACTACTATTCACACTCTCTATTTCACTTTTTCATTATTTTATTATTATTTCTATTACTTTCTAATTAACATACATTATTTTACATATAATTCTATTAATTAAATATCTAATATTCATAATTCTTTTTAAAATTAATATAATATTTTTAAATATTATTTAATATATACTATTTTAATTTCAAATTAATAGTATTTAATTTTTTTTCTTATTTTCATGAATAATAAAATTTTATTTTATTATTAATTTTCATTATAAAGAATACGCAAAATTAAAATGGCAAGATGAAAAAATTTAATTTA
>NW_006239169.1:499172-531368 GCF_000226075.1 Solanum tuberosum
AATAATTTAGAAATCCGGTAGGTCGTTTCCAGACTTAGCACTATTCGGGAAAAAATTAGGATATGATTCCGAGAATTGTTGTGATTGTGGTTGTGACTACAGTTGTGATGGTATACGATATGGGTTATTATTTAGCTGATGGTATATATCCTAAATGGTCTACAATTGTTCAAACTATTCGTGATCCTCATTCCCAACAAAAGAAATATTTCGCGATGTATTGAGGAGAAAGAAAAAGATTCATTTTTACAGAGTAAAATAGAGAATTGGGTTGGAGTTGGTTGTTTGAAAAAATGGAGAACTCTATATTTGGAGAGTAAAATAGAGGATTGGGTTGGAGATGCCCAAGATTGTTATAATATATTTTGCTCATAAGTGAGCTAATATATTGTCTTTTTAATTTTAATTTCAAATAGCAAATAAATGTAGTAGATTGATTAGAAATGAAACATATCTTTCTAAATTTAAGTATAAATAATAGAGTAGAGATAATATTAGGGGTGTCAATGGAACGGTTTGATTGGTTATTATTAAAAAAATATATTATCTCAATTTTTTTGGTTATTTTATAATGTATAATCTAGATTTTTTTTAAAAAAATCATCCCAAACCCAATTATGTGACAGAAGCAGTATAAAAATTAGCCTTTTTTTTGTTGTCTTGTAGATATTTTAAGTTATTAATTATTGTAATTTATAGTACTTTTTATGTAATTTTTTAAATAGCATATGTTACTTTCTATATTCTAATTTATGTGACTGATAAAATTTTGAGAGTTCAACAATTTTTTAATATGTCTTTTAAATATTTTAAGTTAATAATTATTGCGATTTATAGTAATTCTTTTTGTCATTCTCGAATAATATATATTACTTTCTCGGTCCCATTTTATGTCTTTTAAATATTTTAACTTATTAATTATTATAATATATAATATTATTTATATAGTTCTGAAATATATAAAACAAATTTAAAAAAATAAAAATAAAGCAAATAAATTAAAACGGAAATCAAAAGGTAACAAAGGTAATTAAACACATGAAGAAAGCAATGGAGTGGTTCCATGAAAAAGCAACAGAGTGGGCCCCATTATTATGGCATATAAACATGATTACAAAACAAAGGGTATAATTGTCCAAGCAAAGAACTAAGAAGTGGCTGTGTCTAGAAAAGAAAAGTATTACTATTAGCTTTGAAAAAAGCATGAAATGACCGTAATAGCCTCAAGTTCCATATCAATTCCAAATAGCATACATGTTGACGGAGAGGAGGCTGCTTACACAGGTGCCCGTGCTAGCACGGGCCCAATATCTTAGTATTTTTTTAATTTTAATTTATGTGATATAGGTAAAATTTAGAAAGGTGATTAAATTTTAATATAATTTTTAGATATTTAAGTTGTTAATTATTTTTGTTTGCGCAAATTTAATGTGAAGAGGTCCATACTTAAAGTATTTTTCGTCATCGATCATTGATCTTTTACTCAAAGTAGTTACAAGATATAAATAGACATTATCGAAATTCAAAAAAATAAAGTAATAACTATAGAATATGACTTTAAAACTAAAAGTCACAGCTAAAACGGATTTCATAATTTCAAAAAAATGATACACTAATTAAATTAAAGTAGAACAAAAGAAATAAATTTTTAATTTTTTTTTCTTAATACGCTGAAGCAGAACTGAAAATTATACACTAATTAAATTAAAATAGAACAAAAGAAATAAATTTTTAATTTTTTTTTCTTAATACGCTGAAGCAGAACTGAAAATTATACACTAATTAAATTAAAATAGAACAAAAGAAATAAATTTTTAATTTTTTTTTCTTAATACGCTGAAGCAGAACTGAAAATTATACACTAATTAAATTAAAATAGAACAAAAGAAATAAATTTTTAATTTTTTTTTCTTAATACGCTGAAGCAGAACTGAAAATTATACACTAATTAAATTAAAATAGAACAAAAGAAATAAATTTTTAAATTTTTTGAAAAAAAATATACACTGATTAAATTAAAGTAGAACAAAAAAACAGAACTGTCTCTTATATAATAAGAGAATATATATATATATATATATATATAAATTTACAACTGGACATATCCAATTTGAATAGAAAATAATAAATTCACTTGATATATATTTGCATATTTTTTCCTCCAAGGGCTGCCCTACGTCTCTTATAACATGTAAAAAGTCATAAAAGTATGTCCCTCACAGCTCTCTGTTGCCATCCATGAGTTACATCTACTAGAGATAGCAATGGGGCGGGCCAGGTTGAGTTTAACCCGCAAAAAATTAACCTGCCCCGCTCCTCCCCGTGTAAACCCGTCCCTCATGAATCGTTCTGCATATATTTTTTATTATTTGCCTTTTCTTAATTACATTTGATTACTAAAAATAAAATTCTTATAAATAAATTCATTTTCGGATTTAAGTTGTATTAATTTAATAGATTATAACTTAAAATTTTATTTTTTAAAGGTCAATTGGGAAGCATGTAAGAAACGGTTGTTGTGTCGTAATTTAACTAACCTTTAGAAAAATCATTTTTTGAAATATTCTAAGTATAAAACAATTTGGAAAAAATACTTAGAAAAGAGTCGTCACTAATTTTTTAAAGAAATTAAGAAAACTTATAATTTTCAAAGATTTAAACAGAAAAAAATACATTTAAAATACCAAAGAGGGTTCGGGGTTCAATTTACACTTCGAGAAGGGTTTAAAGCATTCGAAGTGCCCGCTAACATAAGGTTGACCTGCGACTTGACTAAAATATATTTGACTATTTTTAGGAGAATAATGATTAACTTTGAGAAAATAATTAAATAAATGACACATTTTATTTCATTTTATTTTTTAGAGAAAAGGGATCCCAAAATGGAACCTTTGACTCGAAATGCAAGTGATTAAAATATTAATAAAACTAGGTTAATTAGTATTTAATTGATTCACTTTGAAATAATAATTTAAACCAATTTCATAAATTAAGGCATGAAAATCATTTTACATTAGTTGAAGAATAAAAGTCTTGACTAACCTTTTTGAGAAAATGACTAAGTAGAAAGAAAACTTTTTTTTTAGTTCATTTGAGAAAAAATACCCTTAATTTAAAACCACTTTAAAATAAAATGTGATCAAGTGAAGCAGCCTTAAATCATATCTTTTTTAGAACAAAGATTTAACTTAATTAAAATACAAAATTTCGACCAATATTTGATAATAAAACAAGTGAACACAACAAGTGAAATGTATTAAAATAAACCAACACAAAGAAAATGACTCGTTTTTTTGGGGAATCTAATTAAGTTGTTTAAAGTTAGAGTTAAATAAGATTAATCAACACATAATCAAACAATTAGAAGAGTAAACGAGATAATGAAATTGGGCCCCTTCTTGGGCCAATTTCGCTGTAAACTTTGTCTTTAACCAAATTCCCGTTTTTGTATATATCGGCGTACATATCAGCTCTTTCCGTGTATCCCCTACTTCCAAACACCTGTATTTCGCCTCAGACCTGTATTTTCACACTTTTCGACCTGTATATGAGTGTATACCGATATATATCAATGTATACAGGCTGTATCTCAGCCTTTTTCAGCTTTCTGAGACTTGTTTTCAATTTCCAGCCCCTGTACAACCCTATTCGGATAACCTGGCTGACTTAAAGAAAAGAAAAATCGGGCCTCTATGGCCCAATCATCGAAATGCAACGGGAGGGTGGAAGCCCATGAGGACTCGGACATATTTCACATGCAATAAGGTAAAGGAAAGGAGTTAATATATAATCCAATTAACAAAAATGTAAGAAGAACACACTAATTTAATGCAAAATGCATATTTTGACTCAATAAAGATGCATACTAACAAACAATCCTACCAAAGGGAATCACATAGAGGCGTACTGGACAACAACAAATTTGAAGAATAAAAAATAAAATAAAATAGACATAATAGGAGAACATAGTAGCCACTTAAGCTTAATGAATTAATGTGTCTACTATACATGCTTATAGATGGCAAGATAGAGAGGAAAGGACACTAAAAAAAGGGGACAAAGCTACTCATTATCATGCATATTAAAAGATACAGCAATAATACATATACTACACTAATCAATATCTTAAATTAAAGGACACATGAAAAGCTATTCTTGTCTTGAATGATATGAAAGTGATTACTCATGAGCGACAATAAATTAAAGAGGATAAAAAAAACAGCAAAAAGTAGTCATACGTTACTACTAATGCTCATTCTTGAGACAAGTGGGGAAGTAAAGGAAAATATGTTCATGCACTATGCCCTTTATAGAATATTAGACCAACAATCCAAATTTAAAAATAAAAATAAAAATAAAAATAAAAATAAAAGAACTTTAACACTTATTCCAATATAGCCTTCAAGAAGAAAAAGACTACAAGAGATTGACAAAGAAAACTAATTAAAAAAAAAGAGCGAATTATCACACAAATTCTAACTACAACCGACAAACTTCATCAATAAACAAAATCACTTTAGATAAATGCTTAAGCCATGGCCACAATGATCTTGAAAAGGACAAGTATAATACTCTTATAATATTCAACACAAACTTTTATCAAAACATATACTTCCACCGTTCCCATAAAGAAAAATGCATTAGTTGAACAAATTTCAATAGACATGAAGCATTAGGATCCCTTTTGTAGTAATTTTGAAAAATTAGAGACTAAGGACACATTTGAAATTTAAACACAACATTTAAACAACCCTTTGAAGTAATGTTAAGCACAAGAAAACTTGGAACAAGGCAAGTTGTAAACAGAGACCTAGACAATTGCTATCAGACGCATTTGAACGACTCCAACAAGTATCACATAAATATTGATGCTACAAAAGAAACTACGAACGAGCATGGACCAAGCATGATGAATCAATCCTATTCAAGATTACTACTCGCAACTCGGATAACTCATTTTTGAGAATAGCTAAACATAACCGCTTGGTTTATTTGCATCCTCCAAACACATGACAAGCAAACACAGACTCTATTTCGACAAGTATGGACAGAGTAGTATTAAGATGATTAACGAATAAACAAACAGAAATTGAAATGAGCACAACTCAGCTAAGAAAAACTCGAGAAGAGCCATAAATAGAGAAAAGCATATCAAAGAGATGATAAAATCATTTTGAATAGGAAATACACATAATAGTTTCGGAAAGACTACGAAGAAGAGAAAACTTAGGCTCAAACTATATAAGATCAGCTCATAATCCAACTACAAATATTTCTTGATTTAACACTCATCGAAATCGAAAAAAAGAAGGGAAGAGGCCAAGAGTTGTTTACCTTGTTGTGGCAGCGAACAAGGACAGGATGAACAAGGAGTAACAACTTGACCACCGACTTCGAACTTCCGAAAACTCCTATGAATACTAGCAGCTCATGAACAAGGGAAGAACGTATATATATTTAAGGTGTATTTCTCTATAAGTTCTTGCCAAAAAAAATCTTCTCCTAAGCAGTGATTGAAAGAGGGAATATATAGAAGAAGAAAAAATCGTTTTGGGGGGGAAAATCCATTGAGAATTCAAACAAAAATTTCAATCCCTTCTGCTATTTTCGAAATCACAGTAAAGGGGATGGGAAAAAGCTGAATTCCGTGAAAAGGGGGGAAAGGGGACGACGAAGTGATCGATTAGGTTGCTAGGGTTATGGGTTTGCATATGGGTGACGTACGGGTTTGGTACTGCTCGTTTGGCTGCTGTCCGCGATTTCTGGGTTTACAGCTCTTGACTTTTGGTTCTCGCGTAGGGGAGAAGAAGAAGTCGGGTCGGTTTGGTATGTGTATGTATATATGCTGATGTATGTATTGTGGTTGGTTTTCTTTGATGGGTTGGGTCTTGGTACTATTGTAAAGAGAATTGGTGGGCTGGGATTTGAATTGGAGTTAAGAAATGGGCCGGCTTGAACAAAGGGAAATGGGCTAGAGGAAAGGAAATAAGAATTGCATTGTATTGAGTCTGCTAATAGAAAGAATTGGGTCGTGGAACAGGTCCATTTTTTGGTCTTTTAAAGGGTTAAGGATAGGATAAGCAATTGGCTAAAAATTGCAATAAGATAAATTTTCATAAATTAATTAACGAGCTTCTTAATCTTAACGACATAAAATAATTAATTCAATTGTAAAATAATTAATTTAATTATAAAATAATAATTAGCTAATTAATTAACCAAATATTTAGGTAAAACTAAAGTCTTTTTGAAGACAATTTCCAAATACTAATATAATAAATATATATAAAATTATAGAGAATATATATATTTATTTTTTTTAAATAATAAAAATGACAAAATTACTTAAAATGACTTGAAAAGTATTTAAAATTTATGAAGTCAATTATTTCAAATCGTTTGGAATTTAAGAAGCTCGATGATCAATTTATATTGTGGAGGTCCAAAATTGGGTGTCAACAACGATATAGTTTTTTTATGAAACATTTTCATTTACTATCTTGAATATTTTAGTAACTTTAAAGAAATTATCTTAATGAATAATGTTTTATAACTCTTATAACATATAAAAAGTTATACATCTTTAAAAACCACTTTAACCTGTCTGGCATCCCACGCGCCCCCGCCTTATTGTCATCCCAACATCTGTCATAAGTTATATCTTAACATGACTAATTAATATTAAGGTGTTGAAGGATTTCTTGTTGGTGTCTGTGATTAATATATACTAGGAAAATTGTTAAATTTAAGCTTACTTATTACCTACCTATTTAATTAGGTCATTCGATTTGGTCATCTCAGCTTTAATTTGGAGTAGTAGAAAACTTATTTTTCGAGCTGTCAATTTGCTTGTGTGTAGTTCTGACTCGTGAAGAAATTTAATCTCGTCACTGTAACCCAAAGTTTACACATTAGTTTCTCTCAGGATAGAGCAGAAATTTATTCTGTAAAAGTGATACTTCAATTTACACAACTTCAGCGAACTCAAAATGCAGAGCAAATAACACGACTCAACTCTATATTTTTTTGTAATAAAAACAAATGCAGAGAACAGTTTTGAGGGGAGGAAGAATTCAGATTTCAGTGTCTAAATTACTGATTTGTATGATTTTGAGGGGACATTTGTGCTTTTCGATCATGGTCATTGTTACCAAGCAACAATACGATGAGATTGACTTATATATAGTTAACTGCTTCGCAAATCAAGCTAATGTGAACAAGTGATTTCGCAAAATTGATAAGTACTCTTTCAGAGTTATGAAGTTTAAGGTGTATATATATCTCCTGCAAATGAGGCTATGAATTTTTCGGATGAGCAATTATTTAGCATCAATATGTCGATAAGTACTCTGCAGAGGAGTTTCTTATTTGAACACTCTCTTTAAAAACATTGATTTAAACGAACTCCTCCATTTCCAGGTTTAAGTAGTTCCATTTTCACCCGAAATCCTGAAGTTATATTTACGTGGATTGGGTAAACACATCTGTAATATTTCAGACATCGAGGTGTAGAACAACTTCCCTCTCATAGGTCGCCCTGGTTCTGACGTGCGCTAGTGAAATTAGTTGAGTATACTAATCTTATGACATTCAACCAGACTCCAAAAAAATGTAGTATGAGGACTATTTTATTGCTCTAAACAAGACATAATTCGCGTACTTTTCTCTTTTGTAGATAAGTGTACTATATTTCATTGCTCTAATGAATTAGTGATTAAAGTCGTAGTGTATGTTATAAGTATACTATTGTTCGGTCTCACAGAGCTTAAGTAAAGAAACCAGGACCAGAACAAAGATCATCTGTGACATAATCATTAGGAATGAACATTCTTTGTTCCAACTTTTCCCTGTACTTACTTGGAACATGATTGAGTTGGTTGAATTACAGTTGAAGTTTGGTGACCATCAGGACAGAAGAAAAAAGGATGGGCCAAAAAAACAGTTTTAGGTGATGTGTAGGTCATCAAGATGTACTATATTCTCATTTAACTATGTAGGGGAAGTAGCAGGAAAAATGGTCCTCTTTGGTCCCAGAGAATGTAGGCATGGAAATCAGTGTCCTAGGCATACTCTAGTACTCCACTTTTATAACATAATAAGACAACCAGTGTTCCGATTCCCAATTTATATGACGGTATTTGACTGATTTGAAGTTTAGAAATAAAAGTTTGAGATTCTCTTCATCAGAGCAAGGAACCTGACCCAATGAAAACCAAACTAGTAGAAAACTAGAAACAGCAAACATGTTGTAATAGAACCAAGATTACAACAATACATCTGGTGTAAAGGTTCAGAGAGAATAGGATATATGAGATCTTAACCCGGAGCAAAGTGGCAAGATAAACACAGTCAATGAAGCAATAGGTAACAATAGAACACGAACTAAAAGATACTATGCAAGTACTAAATATTAGTAATAAAGAGAAAAGAAGAAGAGAGGACTAGCCCCGTCTCTCCTACAAAAAGGTGCACGAACACGGACCTACCTGCTAACCTTGTACCATAATCCTCGACCTTCAAACCTTTCTATCAAGAGTCATATATCAAACCTTCTTATCTAGGTCGTATCCTCAGTAAATTAAACATTGAACATGTGCCATGCCCATCTCTCACGCCTCCTCATTGTTGCATCGGCACAACTCCTTTATACATTAGAACCACACAAATTTCAATAGAGGCAAGATTATAGCTTAGCTAAAAGATGGTTTTGCATAAATAAATATTTACAGGATACATAAGGAAAGCTAATCAAAACTGCAAAAATCTGTTGGACAAGTAGTAAATATAACAATTGAAAAGCATGACCAACAGTTAATTTAGAGCTACTACTATTCCATTCCATAAAACAAACTGCTAATTTGCTCTGTTCTGTTTCATTCACATCCTCCATCCAAACCCATGGCATGAAACGAACTCGAATCCACCAAAGAAATTGCTGGAATACAACTTTCCGATCGAACAATCACCGTGTGCTTCATCTCTCCGCTATTCTCCGCCGGACTACTAGACATCGACCTAAGCAATTTCGGAGATTCAAAACTCCGCCTCAAAATCTGCCTCATCGCATCGATTAAGTGAACAGTCGGATTCAATGGCGGACGAGACGAACTGAAATTCTTACAGAAATTGAGATGACGATTCAATGCCTCTTCCGCAGTAATCAACATCTCACATCGAATGATCTCGTCCTTAATTGCCTCTGCACACAATCCACAAATCCAATTCCCTTGGTACCGCTGCCGGATTGTTTCTATATACGACAGAGTACATTCCTCCGTCAAACCACAGCACTCGCATTTGGCGAAATCAACCTCCATCGGCACTGTAAGTTTTGCTTTTACTGTTTGTGCTTCAGCCACTTTCATCATAACTGATTCACTGATTATCGACATCGTTATTCGTCAATCTGGAAACGAATTTCAACGCGAAATCAAAAATTAATCCAAATTCTCAATAACAAAATCCGAGCTCAAAACAGTTCATAAATAACCTACATCCAAAATCAATACACTTACCAAGCAAATACGGAAACGAAGATGAAAATTTATGCAGAGAAGTATGCAAAAATTATAATTGTTCCTTTTTCTTCTGCTTAATTCAGATTTGATGTTTACACAACTTATACGGAATCCTTCTCTATTTTTCCTTCTCCCACTGGCCTTCCTCCTTGCTTTTTACCTCATGAACAATATACGTATTCATAAAGGAAAAAAATTACGAAAACTTCAACACTTTCTCTATCTCAAATTTCAATTGGACTCAGAAAATCAATGAATTTAATACATAGATTGACATCAAACTAGAGAGAAAGAGACAAAACTGATAGTTTATTTTGTGTTCCACAAAAAAAGAAAATGTTTGTTTTTGAGGCTTTTTGAGAGATTTTGAAGCATATATGGAAGCATGGGTATACAAAATCGAACCAAAAATCGAATCAAATCGTAAATTGAGTCAAATCGAAAAAAATTCGACTAGTGGTTTGGTATTGAAAAAAAAATCCAACTATATTTGGGTTGGTTTGATTTTAACTAAAAATAACCAACCCGAGACCAAACCAATCCAACATTATATATAAAATTTTATTTTATACATAAAAATATTTACTTTTGATATAATTTTTAAATATTTCTTAGTAATTATAATAAAAGCTTAAATCAAAATCAAATTAATACTAATGCAAAAAGAAAATCAATTCAACACTAAGAATGACAATAATATTGAATATTTGTTCTTTAGTTTTACATTGGTTTAGACAATTAAAATACATAATCTAATTTTAATTTCCTGTAATATTTAGTCATGTAACTAATACTTATTAAACTTACTTTAGCATGATTTAGTACTTTTAAATTATGATCATTTTCATTATGACTTGTTAGTTTGAAATATTTGTTTTACGCGATTTCATTATTATTATTATTTTTGTTCGATATTTTAGTATCATTAATCGTATTATAAAGTATTGTGTTATTTTTTGTAAGAAACACCTTAGATAATTGTATTTTGGTAGGACTAAAGAAATATTTGAAGTACAAGTAAATTATATGTTTGTATGAATACTTTACCGAAACAACCCGAAAAATCGAAAAACCCGAAAAAATCCAAAAAAATCCGAGGTTGAAAAATCCAAGTTTTATTGTTTTGGTTTGGTTTATACATTTAAAAATTCGACACAAATGGTTTCATTTGATATTTGAAAAATCCAAACCAACCCGATCATGTACACCCCTATATGGAAGTAGTGATGAAGCGGGGTAGGGGAGGACTCAGCAGTGGCGGGTCTAGAATTACCGTTAAGGGGGTTGGAAAAAAAAAGTTGTGCCTAATATTTGGACTTGGAATCTCAAGAAAAGTTTTGAACCCCTTAACCAGTAAGCCAACCTTTAATCCTACATTTAGGAGGTTCGAAATCAATATATAGACATAGAAGTTCTTAAAAATATCTTAAATATACAACATAATTTTTTTCTGAGAGGCTTCGGGTGAACCCCTCGGCAACCTGTAGGTCCTCCCCCGGGAGGAGGTAGGGTGGGTGGGGTTTGAGCCAAAAAGAGAAGGCACAATGACTGATTGGCGGTTTAGGGGATCCACGTCATCTATTGCTGTCAAATTAAAAATTGCCGGCTGTATTATAGTACATTGCCAGCTGTTCTTTCAGTATTTTCCCATATATTATAGGGAAAAAAGGTTGAGATTCTAGTCCGTATTTTTTTATTAGTTAAAAGAATCTAATGTTACCTAATTAAGTACATTTTTTTAAATTCAATTATTGTATATTACATTTTTTTAATTCAATTATTGTATATTGATTCCTCCACTAACAATATTTTTTTTGTCGTTGTAAATTTACTACTACCTTCAAAATTAGTCTGTCAACCAAGACAAATGATGATAAAATTGTTATTCAATCCGTATTCATTCAAAAGAACAATAAAATAGTAACCAAACAAAAAAATGACTTTGATAAAAAACAGAATTCACAGTGTGTGTTTTGAGAAAATTATTCCCTTAAATGTATTCTGTATAACAAAATATATCTTTTCAAAATAGAATAATTTACTCACCAGTTTAGGCGGTATCACAAGCACTGGCAAAAAATAAACTTACTCGACAACAATATATCACTTAAAATTATTTATTTAAGTGTAAAAAGAAAAAGAGTAGAAGATTAGAAAAATCGTAAGGAATGTCTAAGAATTTATCGCACCGGTTGAGAAAGGTTACGTTGTTCTAGAAAGGTGCATCTGAAAATAGAAATAATTAAATTTTGTTTAAAAAGATTACATAGATCATAGGCGGTCCAAATTGATCCATCATAATATTTTTTTAAAAATAAAAAATTAAATTGATATTTTTTATAAAGCTATTATATTAGGAAAAAAGAGTCTGACATGTACTCAAATAAATTATAAGAAAACAAATTTGAGTTAAAACTTAGCACGATTTGAATTATGACCCAATTTTAGCTTATTTTGATTCAACTCACCCATTTAACTACCCGAGAAACGTAACCATGAGAATTAAGAGTGATAAAGGAACCAAAGTGCATTTATAAATTATAATTATTTTCTCTCTTTAATTATAAAATTTTCTATCCCTTTTCATTTAAATAAATTATAGGAGATAGCTAATGACAAAGAAGCACGTGTGGATGATAGATCACCGACATCTATGTCCAATATATTACTCCTCATTACACAAGGAAATGAATATTACTAGTAATAATGGAGCACCACATGTGAAAATTAGGTCCTAATTTGTAGTTTACGATTTAATTAGATCTAATTACGGAGTTCATTTACACTTCACAATCCACCCACAATTTTCTATTTGTAGATAAGTATTGCTTTCTTTTTAACATAAATGGAATTTTCCATGTTTAACTTGAACTCAAGTTTGATGCTAATCTTGGATTATAACCTTAATTGCATAGCAAATGCTTCAATGTCAAGTTGGAGAATACAAACGTAATAGACTCTAGACTCTATTATCAATTACCATTTAAACCGAAGAAGATAGTCGATTTTTCAGATCTCTTAGGTGAAAATGAAAATTATTTTTACAAAAATTATAATACATAATTTTTTTTAATTGAAAACTACAAAAATCAATTTACTGCATTCCACCCGTAACCTCTTTGTCAAATGGTGTCTAAATACTTACTTCATATTTAATATTTACATCAAATCAATGTTGATTTATCGATGATTGCATTATACAACAAGTATTTGGTTCTTTCTAGAAGGAAAAAAACGTAAACATTATAACATCAAGAAAATAAAAAGATGTTCCGTTAAAATAAAGTCGCTTTATAAAGGCAGTCGCCAATTGTGCCAACTGGTCGCTGGAAACGAACCCTTTGCGGCTGACTTTGCAGGAAAGTAATAGAATTGTAGAAATATGGCCTGCCCATCATTTTCCAACTTGTCTTTAAAAATAATATATTATGTTAAAAAAATTAATTCCATAAATTAATAAACCTTCAAGTTATCACCTTAGAGTTTTTTCTTGTAAATTTTAAGTGTTCACGATAATAGTGATTATTATTTAATTAACTCGATTGTATTGAAGAGTCCAATATCAAATTGATGAAAAAGAAGTGTACTGTGTGGTTTTTGTATATGAAGTTGGATCATACTTTTCTTCGTGAATTAATTTTTGGAGTTGTGAATTACACTCTAAATCCTTTTATAACAGATTAAAATAGTTTTTATATGTTTTTCGTGTCCAATATTGGTGGTGGCCACTTAATTATTGGATTCAAAGAGTGAAGTCTACGCTAGCTAGCCAAAGTTGGCCACTTACCCATTATATTATTTGTTGTTAGGTTTTAGCTTTAAAGAAACAAATTAAAGATTAGAGGTCACCTTCATATCTTGATTCTTTCCTTTTAATTTGATTATACCAATAGTGCATGGATCGGACTAAGTGAAGAAAGAAACTGATTCCTTTTTTTTTTTCCAATAGAAACTATCATGATATTGAAAAGGACCCACTAAATAATAATACAAAAAGTGTAAGAAATCGAAAACAAATCTCATCTTTCATGCATTGATGAGAATCAAATAATAATTGTAATATTATTATTGAACCGTGAGAATGAAGAACCTTTCATTCAGAATGGTTCACTACCTTATGAATGGATTTTCTTAGCGAATTTGGATTAGTTGGACGTAGACGTAAAATCTCAACCATTAAAAAAGGAAAGTGATGAAGTAGTTTTCATTGTGGAGGAAGCATCAAGGGTCCTCAGTTCACATGGTGCTGTGTGTTAAATATCAACACATTAGCACGTTATTTTCATGTATGCCTTATGCTTGCATTGTCAATTCTATAAATAACTCTTGTGAAAGATACGTATTTGTCATAAACCTTATGAATTATGATACATAATTAAGTAGCAACATGTAGAGGAAATTTTGGAACATTGACAAATAAGGACTTGTCACTTAAAAAATTCCCATTCTATCCAATAGTTTCTATTAACTAATTAATCATCGCCCAACATGTATTATCAAATTTTCAGGTCAATGCATGTTCTTGGTTTTAAAGAGTGCCTATCCTCCAATAAATAAAGAAAAATAAAGAGGTAGTTAGGTCACCTAAATCAAGCTTCTTGTTACTTGGATTTGTTAATCTATTTACCATCAAGTCATCGAAAACAAAAGAGGAAATAGTCAAAAGCCCCCCTAACCTATAACCGGATTTCCAACTACAGACTCATACTTCACGGAGGTCCTATTACCCCCCTGAATTATTTTAAAATGAAATAAGTAGCCCCTTAAAATATCATAACCAGATATGTGTTTTGTGGTGAAACACACGCGCTTGACACGTGTATTTCACCTTTTGATCATTTTTTTTTAAAAGATTTTTTTCTCTTTCTTCTTCATTCATTTTTTAGCCCTAATTTTTTTTTCATTCTTCTCCCTTTCTGACTTATTATTTTTTAAAAAAAACAATTTAAGGTCTAAGTTTATGAATGTATTTTGGATCTTCAGATTTGAAACATGTTGATAACATAGATGGCTGCTAATTATTTGAAGCTAAATACATTGAGTTTGATTGAGTTTATGGTTGCGATTTTTAGATTTGAAGAAACACCGGAATTTCATGGAAATCACAAGCTTCCATATGAAATTATTGAATCTATATTCTTGAAGTGGGAGCAACTTTCAGATGATTTGAAGAGCTCTTTATGTTTGAGAATTGACAACTGAAGCTCATTGTTTAAAATGTGAAGCATTAACTTGAAACCTCCATTAAAGTTAGTTCAAAAGCTTGAGCTAAAAATTCAACTTGCCACAATTGAGCACCTTTTTGAGTGGGTAATATATCAAAAGAATCGAAATTTCTAGGGAAGCTTATACCTAAAATTTAGGGCAATTTGGAGAAGATTTAGAGTGGTTTCGCATCAAATTTCAGAACAATGGAACGAAGAAGATGAAGAACAGAAACTTTTCAGATTCGCTTGAAATTGCCCAGTTATTAAAATTAGTAGTGGATCTGTTAGGAATTAAATATAGGATAAAAAATTGTCCTAGTATTAAAAGTTAATTGAAGAAAATCATTTGGGTATCCCTGTATTAAGCTTATCCAAGCTTAAATTTTCTTTGATTTAAAAGATTTTTGATACATAAATCAAAGATTTTTGATATATAATTCTTGATTGTGGAGAGTAATGAGTGAAATTGCTATAAATGATTTGTGGTGTATCATTAATGTAGTGATAGCGATGGTTTCAAGATAGTGAAGAAATTTGGTGCTGCCATTGATGCTCAATCCAATTGCTATGAAGAAGAAAAAAATCAAGAAAAAAAATACATATATTTAAGAAAATAAAAAAAAGATACATATATTTAAGAAAATAAAAATAAAAATTTAATACTGGTTTCACTCTCTTAAAGAGAGTGAGATACACTCACTTTGCCAGGTAAGCGTTCAGGGAGGTAATAATTCCAATTTTAAACAATTCAGGGAGGTGATAGGACCCCCGTAAACTTGAAGTGTGTAGTTGGTAATTCGAATATAGGTTAGGGGGGCATTTGAACATTTTCTCAAAACAAAAGTAAAAATGTTTTTGATTCACAACAATAAAAACATATCCAATGGAATCTCACAAGTGGGGTTTGGAGAGGGTAGAATATATGCAATCTTATTAATATCTTGTGGAGATAGAGAGATTGGTTTCGAAAGATCCTTGGCATAGATGCAGCAAATTCATGTACAAAGAAAAATGAGACTGAAAAAAATATAACAGGTAACACAATAAACAACATACTGATATACTAAACAATGATAAATATCAATGTGTAATGTCTTTTTTTAAAAGTGTGTAAAAGAGGAACAGAAACAGATAATTTGAAACAATACAGTACTTTTTAATTTTATGTTTCTAGATTCCACCGCTAATTAGCATATGGTATAGTAATTATGCAAGTGACAAAAAAAAGAGCAATTATGCAAGTCATATATTTCCATTTCTTGGCGATAACAATATATATATAAGTATTTAACCATAATACATTTTACGCTGACCTAACTTTAATACACGGTAATACATTATTTTATTAAATCATAGAAGATCATTATCTTATCGATCTGCAGTATTGCATCTAGGATATTCTATTACGAAGATACTTAACATCCAAAATTATGAAATAAAATATAGAAGATTTAAAGAAAGAAGATAGGAGATACGAATTATGTACCTTTATTCAAGCAAGTTGCATTCAATAATTTAGTCATTTCTTATTGAAAAAAAACAATTTCATTGAAGATTCATACTTATTATCACTAAAAAATATATTTGTATTATATATGGTACTACAAGTTTATTAATTAAAAAATTTAGGTCCATATATATATATATATATATATTAACTCTACCTTATATTGTTCCATGAACAAGGTGAACTTTTGAGTTTGAATTTGAAAGATTAACCTTTTCAGTTAATCATTTTCCTTATGAAACTTTTTATTCTCTTTTAGAAATATATGCCTCGTCGAAAAGCGGGAGAAGAGATGAACTTTACTTATGTTGAGTGTTTGCTGTATACTTTTCACCATTTAGCTCACAAGGTACGGTACGTCTTTCTCTTGGATACGTATTGTGTATCTGCACAGTGAGTTCTCACCACTTATTTGTTGTCGAATAGGCGCCAAATGCCACCAATAGCTTATGTGGTTACAAGATTGTGACTGGACAGCCATCTGATAGGCTTGGGGAAGACTTCTCGGAGAATTACAAAGAGTTCACAGAGAGGTAATTTGATAGTTAAACTTTTTTCTAAATTTTTGCTCTGGAATATCTCATCCTGCACCGAGTGCATATGTCAAATAATGTTCTTGGAATATTAAAGTCACCAGTTCAAAAAAAAAAATTATGTTCCTGAAATATTTGTTTTCTTTACCGAGTCAAATGCACACTAATTTTGCCTATTAGCAAAGTTGTTTGCATTGGTTGCTGCATGGAAAGTAGGAATATTCTGCCGGGATAGAGTAATAATCAAAACTTCTCAGGTCTAAGTGGTCATAATGTTAAAATGTAGGCCATCTTAAGTAAGGTTATCTTTGACTTTTGATAGTTAGACCGCAGAATATTGAGAAAGGTGGTTTGACTGCAGTAGATTATAGTGATTCAGTTAGTTATCAATCAGCGCAGGAAGAAATAACTTACTGAAAAAAGCTTGATCATAGTTTGTGTCCTGTCTTGTTCAATAGAGCGTATTGGTAATTGAAGACATGCATTCCAGGTAGTGCTCATAGTTATTGGGGGATATGTTGCTTGGTAAAAACTCAATTATTATCCCCAAAACATACCATTTATATTATTGGGCCCGTGCATAGCACGGGCAACATTATCTAGTATAAAATACAAAAAACTTTAAGCCTCTTCTGATTGGAGTTATTACTCTAGTAGTTGTAGTAGACTAGTAGTACATTTTTGACCAAATCAAATTAAATAAGCTCTGTACCAGTCCCCATGAATTAGGAAATTAAGAAATATGCGTGACTTAGAGATTGAAATATAAATTACTCCTATAATTTATGAACAGGTGGACAACATGTTATAAGTCATAGCAATAATTGATTTAATTGCATAGCAATAATTGCTAAGGATGAGTATGTGTTACCCATAAGTCATGATCACGTGAACAACGATGAGTTGCGATGAGATCATTGAGATTGTGTTCACTCTTAGTCAAATATATCGAGTTTAAGTATTTGGAAATCGAAAAAATTTAATTAGAAATGTTACTTCAAGAAATGAATCCTGGAAATTGGAATACGCAAATCCAAATATAATTGAAATCTCAAATAAATATCTTACATCGATGAAAAAAAAGGTCATAATCACGTGGATCACTCTTCGATAATATTATATTTCTATAATTAATTAAAGCAAGTGAGTTTATTAGAGATGATTGGGCGCTTGATAATCTCTTTTCCAATTTGCTAAGGAGTCCAAGTAATTAACATTTCGTGGCAAAAAGTGGAGAAAGCAATAGTAATAGGAAATGAATAAATGAAATATATATCTTTAGAATGAGAACTAATTATGTGACTTACACTAATCAGTAATCACTAATCACCCTTATTATCTATCATTTCTTTCAACAGGGCCTTAATGACGGTTTTAAGTCAAACAATATGCAAAGTTAGCAAACCCAAACGATCCAGATAGAATTTCGATTATATCACTGAAGTTATATTCATCGTCTATGTAAAAAATTTATATCATCAAGTCACCTTTATATACCTACGAGACGACTTGTCTTGTGTGGGTTTGGGCTATGAAGAGTTGCTAATATTGGGCCTTGTGCGTGTTTGGGCAGTAAAATATTGGGCTGCGATTACTTGTGTCTAAGCTATAGTGGGCTGAGATCTGCTTCTTAGTCCAAAAAACAAGAATTAACTAGCATGTTAAATCAAAATGTCTGTTGAGATAATAATTATGGGCATGAACCATTCAACCAGTTGAACGAAAGCAACATATTTGTAACTTTTTCACTTCTATTTGTTGGAAAAATGGGTCTAGTATCTCAAAAGAAATTATTTTATTATACTTGAAAAGAAATATTATTTTATGTCAATATAACTGTTATCTTTATTTCCATATATTCTAATATTGGCAGCTATATCACAATATTAATTAGCCTATTTCCTCCTCCATTAATCACTCATTGTGCCGTTGGTAGCTCATTAATGTGGCAATTGAATATTGTCATGATGTTATTCATTTGAGATGACCATCTGTTTGCATTATATATACTATTATCTAATCTTATGTGGGGAAAAAATTGAGAGTATGAGAAATTTCTTCCTTCTCTTTTCATATTCTATTGTGTTGGGTTTTGTTTTAAAGAATTTGTGTTAGTTTCTGACTCCTAGTTTTATACTAGAAGAGCTTGTTGAATCCTGGGGGATACACTTATATCGGGTGAAATATCCTTATTAAGGACAGTGTCTCTCGACACGTCTCAAGCTATGAGAATTTCCCGTAAGATTTACAATACTATTCAACTTGATTAACCTGAAAAAGTGTCAATATATCTTATATAGAAGTCAATTGCTTATCCATCACACTCCGTTCAAATTTATACGAAGATGTTTAACTGACCATGAAATTCAAGAATGAAATAAAAACTTTTAAAAATATTTTTTATATTAGATTGACGAATGAAATTCGAGCTAGATAGTGAAAACACTTTTATGGATTAGAGAGGTCCACATGATGGTAGTGATTTGTTTAATTTGAGCTAGGTGAAAAAACTTTCCATATTTGGAAAGTCACATATACACATCGCAAGAAATAAGGTTAGATTTGCAAATCACTAGAAATCTAGAAATTCACCCACACAGACTTTATATGCTTTTTAACCTTATTGGTGCATGTGAAGATAATTTCTCTACAGTCTTCTTTTTTCACTTTGTTAATCTCAAGGTTATAGGGATCTTAAATTAAACAAATCTTCTAAGCAAGTTCATAACGGGATCAGTGACGATTAATCTTTATTTTCCCTTAATTATTTGTCTATTCCGTAAGTTTCTGCAATTAATTAAATTATTTTTGAAGTCTATTAATTTAAAAATCTTTGGTAATTGAGTCGGTGATGCTAAAGTAATCTTCTACTAGTTTCTACATTCTACTTTCAACTTTCAACAAATTGAATTATGTAAACTTAACTTATTGTACATTAGGATTTTGAACGAGAAGATGTTATCGAGAATATGCCTGAGCCTTGAAGTAAAATACATTATCATAAAAAGATGGAAACGTTAGTTAAAAATTTGGTTTCTACTTCCTTATTCTATTCTTACATTACCACAACTATCATTAATGAAATTGTCATATAATACGTAGTAAATCTATGCGGAGGGAGGATCAATTTATAGATACTATAATTTAATCAAGTACGTCTATCCAGCCAGTAATCAATCTAACAATTTGCTATTTATTAAATGGAAAATTAGTTATGAGTTTTACATTAGTTGAATCACACATAAAAGTCTTATAACACATTATTTCCTATCTTATCATGCCAAAGGTAGTTGAGAGATGAAAAGTAATGACATGAGGCTCATTTATTTTATAATATGTCGAAGGTAGTATGGAGACATCTGAACATAGGAAATAAGCTATTGTCAGGTTTTAGTGGCCATAAATGCTCGATCATATGGGTGACACATAATAAATCTTAAAAATTGACTTGTGAATCGTGTTAATATATATACCGCGTGAAACTTAGTTTGAGAAGGGGAGTATATGGGGCATATGATCACATCACATGCTTATATTTGTCTATAAGCAATTCTTCATATAAAATTAAAGCTGTATTAACCGCTCCTTAATATGACACGTACATACAGTACTATACTTAAAAGACAAAACCAACTGTTTATATTAATAAAAAGAGAGTTTAACAGTGAAATCCAATCATTCATTCTTATTATAGCGTTAATTAAGCCTCGTACCATGTAAAGAGGAAAGATCTTGGAAGAATTAAGTAGTTATTAATTAGTATTGGTCCTAATCGTATCTCAAATTAATTAATCACACTCTTAATATATTTATGAATTAATTGTGGTGATTTTGACTTCCAAGTCAACCCGACCTCTTTGGTGCACGTGTTGGTCTAAAATCATTTGATGGCCTTTTGGTGTCCCGACACCTGGTGTTCTTTTTATTTTTTATTTACCTTTTACCTTTTTTTGTTTGTGTTTTTTTAAAAAAAAAAGAAATATATATTTTTATTTAAAAGACTATACTTTTAAAATATATTTTCATCAAGCTATACAAAAGCTTGTAAATTGTAATTTCGTAGTATCTCATATGCTATCATACATACAGGATTTTAAGGCTATGGAGGTTTATTAGCTATCAATCGCAAAATATAAGTAAATAATTTTATTTTTTATAATAGCAAAAAAAAAATACCAAAAACTACAATAAATATTATTTTGTATAATGGAATTTATTTATTTTTGTAAAATTCTTTTCAAGGAAAAAATAGCAAATTTTAAAACATACCCATAATGGGAATCAAACGCAAGACGCAAAAGAAGCAATATTCAACTTGAGCACCACAAACAGCCACTACACCTAGGGCTGGGTGTTCACGGTTTGGATAAAAACCGATCCAAATCGGAAAACCAAATCAAACCGATAAAATAAAACTGATTTTATTTGGGTTTGGTTTGGTTTGGTTTTAGATTTTTGAAAACCGATAGTATTTGGTTTGGTTATGATTTTATTCGAAAAACCCCGAAGAAATAACCGAACCGAACCGATGAATTATATACATATATTTTATTAATATACATACTTAATATATTATTTTTATAAACAATTTTAAAGATCTTATACATATTTTCATTAAAATTTCTTTATAATTTACTTATTGAAAGCAAAAATGCCCAAGATGAAACATTTATCTTATTGATTTCATGTATATGAGTGTCTATATCAATTCTTTGTGGGACTGAAAATGTTATTGTCTCTTCCTTCTAGGCCAATATAGTGAATTTTAAAGCTTTATTGATAGTAAATTTAGTGATTGAAAGTTTAGTAATTTAAGTCATTCTAACTATTTTTCGTTTTGAATGGATTGTTGTCACTTTTTTCACATTTTAAATGAATTGTTTCTTTTATTTTTGTGTATGGTTAATAACCGAATAACCGAACCAAACCAAACCGAAACCGATAATCACCAAACCAATAAATGTATATTATATTTGGTTTGGTTTGGTTTTGATAATTTTAAAACCGATTAAATTGGTTTGGTTTTGATTTTGACCAATAACCGATCCAAACCGTGAACACCCCTAACTACACCAATCAACTATTTGTTGACTGGAGAGCTCACTATTTGATTTTACACCATTCTTTTAAATTTTTAAGTAAATATATATAGTTCGATAGGAGATTAATTGGTGCTAGCACTCGAAATGTCAATGTGGGTAATAAGTGATAATAAAATGTATAATTTATATAAATCTTTTGTTTTTTCAAATGCGATTCCAAGTTTCCAACCCATTCATTCCTAAAGCTATTTACTTGATAGTAGATATAAGTGAAACATGGTGAAATAGTCAATTTTGACTTAACTTAAAGTAACTTTTATATATGTAATATTTACTTGAAAAAACCTCACTAATTAATGGCATGTTTGTCCTTTCTAGCTAGTTATATGAAAAATAACTTTTACCCTATATATTTGTACAATTGTTTTTTATATAGATAGTATAATATTTCAACGAAGAGTATGATTTGATTAGCTATCCTGAGCTATATGCAGCTACGGCCTCCGCCACTATATATATACTTCATGCACCAACAAGGGTTGTGGTGGAGTGGTAAGTACTTCTTCATCCTTAACCATTGAGGTCTTGGGTTCGAGCCCTTGGGTACGGAGTCGCCTTTGTTAGGGAGCGCTTTACCTTCAATGTGGGACGTCCTGACGCGAATCCGGATTTAGTCGGGCTCCAATGTGGGCACCGAACACTGGGTGAGAAACAAAAAAAAAAATACTTCATGCAACTACGTTAATAATGCTCCAAACCTCCGTGAATGTGTGTTCTACAAATTAGGTGCAATATGATTATTGAATATAAGCAAATTGCCAAAGAAGAAATTTAATGTAAGAAAAATGTAAATATTGGAGTACTTAATTAAAACTCAAAAATTATATATATATATTAGAACATTCCATTCCGTCGACACATTTTAACAATTTTGATTAGCTAGATAGGATCTTGTCTATTGCTTAATTACTCAATCTTAAGGACATAAAGTTTGACTCTCTCAAGTCTCAACACAATCAAGAAAAGAAAATTCTAGGCATAGGTACTAAAATTTTGACTTTATTTATGTGATTTAATTAATTAACTATTCATGTTATTAACCTTTGGATATAGCTAATGGTTTCTTTGAAATTAATACTATAGTTAAAAAAAATTACTTAAAATTTATGCCTAAAAGGATGCCACAATATTAGGATTAATGTTGAATATATGTCATGGATTGATGCACTTCTAGACTTATCTTTTTCAATATTTTGGTTAAACACACTCTCCCATGTGTCTATCTTTGTACTAAAATGCGTTGTTCCATTTTTGTCCATATAATTATACAATTTAGCCTAGTTGGTACTTACATACTTTTTACACCTTTAAATTGATGAACATAGACATTTTTTCTACTATCAACTTGGGTGGTAGACAAATTTAGGAACTTGAACCATACTATATAATTAATCAACATTCTCATGACCATCTTTATTTATTACTGTATGTATTACTAGCAAAACCTCACTTCTTATTGCTTCTAGGATCTGCCATACACGCTCTACATCTCTTTTTATTACACAATTTGTATTTGTCTACAAAGTGGTTTAATTTCTTCAAATATGAAGGTTGGTATAATTAAGCTAGCATATATATATTTTTAATTATGGTAATTAATGTTATGTGTTTTGGAGGTTTTGTTTATAATTTGGTTGTTGTTTTGGGGTTTCATGCAGTTGTTTAGCTGGATGCAAAATAAGTTCAATGGTGGACAAGGGAACAAAGTTCAAACCAAAAGTAAGACTTCTTTTCCCTTCTCTTTTAGTTGTTGTTCTTCCTATGGATCTAAAGCTGACATGCATGCTATGACTACGATAAAAAGCAGTTTTTAGCGTTGATAAATATGTACATTAATAAGAGTACTCAATTATTTACTATCATTAGATCCAATATCACTATAAGCTTTAGTAGCATTTACGAAGAGAGCTAGTAAAACATATATTTTGCGACAATTAAACTATTATATATATAAGCTTTTGTGTGTGTGTGTGTCTTGTTGAAAGTGAATACCGGGGCGTAGCTATACTCTTGTCAGAGTTTCCAATTGGACACCCTTCGTTAGAAAACTATCTGTATATATAAATAAAATACTCATAAACAAAGTGGTTAAATAATATATTTTGGACACCCTTGACATAACAATATGTTGTAGCCCATTGGTTTCAAGCACCTTGAAAGAGCCAAGACATGTAAACTTAAAGTGTTTGTGTGTTTGAATCTCACTAGCAACAGCTTTTTTTTCACTTTCTCATTTGTCCAAAAAAATTCTAGACATTCTTAGTGAAATTTCTGGCTCAAGATTTTACTACTAAACAAACGATGACTGACCAGCTAGCTATCATGGATGTTAATATATATATTTCTCTTCAAAACACTAGCAAGCTGATTTAATCATATATTTTCCCATCTACAAGACAATACATTTCGAAATCTGAGAACATGCTGGAGTGTCTCCATGCAAATATCAAGGTTCCTTCAAGTCAAGAAGCGGTTGGAGTATACATAATATAATCAACCGATTCAACTGAATCAATATTTTTAAAGTATGCCAACGAAAATTTCAACAAAAACATTATATACGTGTTAAAAAATCTATTCAGTAAACTCAAACAATTCGTAAATCGTACAATGACATGTCAAGTCATAAACTTCAAATAATGAATCCGCTTGATTCAAAAAGTTGCCTTTTAAGTGGAAAATTGTTTAATTTATTTCTAACTCTATTTATATATACACATTACAGATCAGCCAAGTAAAGAACCTCGAAATGAAGAATTCAACGGTTGGCCTGATTCATTATTAGCTATTGGAACTTTTGGTGCCAGCAGCAGTTCTCTAAAACCAAAAAACCAAAATGATAACGATAATGATAATGATAATGAAATCTCAGAGGATGTGAATTATTACAACGAGGAAAGTTCCTCTCCAGATTTAGCTGAATTCACACCTGAAGAAGTTGGCAAATTACAAAAAGAATTAACAAAATTACTATCTAAAAAACCCGCGGCTGCTGCTAAATTAGCAGCAGCAGCCGAGGGTCGACAGGATGGTAATCTCCCGTTAGACAGATTCCTAAATTGCCCTTCAAGTTTGGAAGTCGATCGAAGAACTTCAAGAAGATTTAGCAGTACTAATTCGGAGATTTATGAAAATCTTGATGAGGAAGAAATTGATAGGACTATTAGAGCAATTATTGGAAGATGCAAGGACCATGTTTGCAAAACCAATAATAAAAAAACAGTAAATGGGATGAAATCCGTTACATTTCTCCTCAAGAAAATGTTTGTTTGCTCAAGTGGTTTTGCACCTACTCCTAACTTGCGAGACACACTTCCCGAATCGAGAATGGAGAAGGTAAATAAATTTAAGTTGCCTACAATTTCATATGTTATCATGAGTCAAATAATATCGTATTTGGTTAAATTTTTAAAATTTGCCTAACGTGACAATTTGTGTTGCAGCTTTTAAGGACAATACTTTCGAAGAAAATAATCCCTCAAAGTGCGTCTAGAATATCAACAAAGAGATATTTAGAGGACCGATGTGCACCAAAGGAAGAAGTAGAAGAGAAAAAACGAGACAAAACTTGTGATGGATCTAAATGGGTCAAAACCGATTCGGATTGTGAGTATTATTTAATTTAATTCAATTTAATTTATATACTAAGTTTTAAATTTAAACAATTATTTTCTTAGCTTAATTAATCTCACTATTTGACAATTTTTTTTGTTTTTTTTTTGCAGTTATTGTTCTGGAAATTTGATAGACCTCTATGGGTAAATAAATGGGATGTTTTTTTGGGTAGGATACTTCTTATTTTTCCATGGTTGTATTAATAATATACTCACAATTGATGCAACACATGTTGTGTAATACGGAAGAATCTTGCGTTTAGTACTTTTGGGAGATTTTAATTTTTTCGATGAGATATTTAGTTAAAAAGAATAATCTTTTCTAGTCTTTTATTTTTGGCTATAACATTGTTTTTAATTGATTAATAGTATGAAAGATGTCTAATTTTTGTAGGAATGTATTTGTATTTGTGCATTGGTAATCAAATACATATTTATCAAATGGGAAAATTACGCGGTTAAACAAACTTATACTACTTAATTACTCATCATAGCTATAGTTTGTTATAATTATCACTCGCGACTAACATTATACATTAATTACATGGGCTGACTTCGAGTTTGTATAATTAGTCACGTTTGTATATGTATAATTCGCCAGAATATACAAATACATATGTATAATATACAATTATCTAACCGATATACATATACAATTGGATTTTGTTTTTGAAAATCCGTCTCTTTATTTTGAATCTTATCATAAGTGTTGCAATGCTCACATATGAAACTCATGTTTCATTATGGAAGATTTAAATATTATAGAGAGTGATTTTAGCTCAATCAACCTTATTTAAAAAGATTATGATCTAGATATTTATCGTAGAGACTAATTTATTTCAATTACCTTAATTAAAAAGATTTTGTGCACAATTATTTTTACTTAGTTATTTTGTATTTGTATTTTCTTTTTGTCATCATTTTAATCGACAAATACATTTGATACACGCGATAACAAATTAAAAGAGTAGCTATGAATTGTTAATATTAAAATTGCACCTAAAAGACTTAATAACGATCAAATGTTAGTTAGTTCTAAAAATTTCTCATTCTATAATTACGAAATTATTTCAGTAATCACATAAACATTTTAAAAATAACTATGTACTATAAAATTAGCTTTTTGATCTCAAACATTTATCACTTACACCTCAATAGTTGTCAATATAGCATATTTGTTCAGAATCAAAAATCATTTATTCACACAAAACTCACCTAATTTGATATAAAAGTCACAAGAATTCCATTTTTTTTCTCAAACAAAAAAAAAGCAATAATAAAAAGTCACAATGATATAGAAAATATAAAATATAAAATATTTCATATGCCTTTTATTTCTTACCCATCTACCAAATTTTATTAAGCGCTCGATTATAAATATATAAAATCTATACGTCAATTAGTGATTACATATAACCCCAACATATATTTCGATTATTTTGTAAATTAGATCATTATCTCATATTTTAGGGGGGTGAATGAATTTTTTTTTTTAAAGCAGAAATCAAAATAAGTAGAGTGTAGCTCCGCCCCATATTTGGGGATAGAATAAAATTAGGGTTAGGGATTTGCAGATCTGAGAATTAGGGTTTATTTTTTGTTTATCACTGAAGTAGTGAGGGGCCCTGTTAGTGTAGAAGAAGGTAATTTTGAGCTGCCAATGCAATTTGAATTGAAATCGGGAAAAAATTCGGTTAATTTTGGTACACCGTAAAAGCTAATTTATAAGCATATCAATGTCTTGGGCAAGTTCAGAAGATATTTATCTCTCTACTTCTCTTGCTAGCTATCTTGATAGTGAGTTCCTTTCTCCTCTCATGCTTCATTGTGTTTTTGGTGTTTTTTCTTTTTGCCTATTGTAAAGTTGATACTAATTAAAGTGGATCAAATAGAGCAGAATGGTTGTAGAGGATTGAAGTTTGATGCTAATAATATGTTTTAAGTCGTTTTTGTTAATAAAAATTGGATCTTGGTGTAATGTTCAGAATGTGTATGTTCTCACTTAATTGTGCCACTGGTTCTTCAATCTTTGATTGCGGTTCTGATGCATGTATAGAGGTTCTGTTAGTTGTTGGTGCTAGTAGAATTTCTGAATTAGAATTCCGTTGAGATTATGTGATGAGGCTACATGAGCTCATAAAGGCTTGGTTTTTAATGAATTTTGCTGGTTTGAGTAACTGTTTATTTATTGTCTATCGAAAAGAAATAGCCTTACTGGAGTAGTTTGATCTACTTGAATTCAAATAACACATTTGTTATCTCTTTCTATTTTCTTAGCTCATAAGTTAATGATAGAATTTTGATCTAAGTACCTTCTTTAATGGAAGGAGAGAATACCAGGAAGATGTTGAAAGAGTAAATATTTTCCTCCTCTTAAGAAATCAAAGAGGAGATGAGATTCCTCCTCTTGAATGTAGAATATATCTTGGAAGATGTTGAAATAGTGAAATTTTTTCTTTAGCTTAAGAAAATCAAATGGGGAGATGAGATACCTTGGAGTCCCCTCTTGAATGTACAATATATTTTGTATAGTGTTCCATCGTTAGAACTTAAGACTATTTTATCGTAGAGGGTGAGGTGTTGTTTTGAAATAAATGATACTCCCTCCGTTTCACAAAGAATGACCTGGTTTGACTTGGCACGGAGTTTAAGTAAATAAAGAAGACTTTTGAATCTTGTGGTCCTAATTTAAAGTTATGTCAAATGTACAAAATTGTCCTTAATCTTGTGGTCTTAAACATGCCACGTGGAAAGCAAAAAGTAAAATGTTACCAAAAAAGGAAAGAGGTCATTCTTTTTGAAACTGACTAAAAAGGAAAGGAGGTCATTCTTTGTGAAATGGAGGGAGTATTATAATATAATATGAGACTTAAATGGAATCAAAAATTGAGACTTAAGATTGAGAGGATATAGAAAATAGATGATTTTGACTTCAAAATCGATTTTTAGGTTGAAGTTATGTAAACATTCTAAATGCTCTAATTTGCTGACAAGCGTTTTTGAGGAAAAAGTGACTCTTTTTTCAGTTTAAATTAATGATAAATCAATTCCGGATTACGTCAACTTTAGGGATTTTTTTTCCAAGTGGCTGTAATGTTCCCATCTTTGAAATGATGTAAAGGTTTGTACTTTATTTCTAATCTTTAATTCATATATTGTACTCCCTCCGTTTCACAAAGAATGACCTGGTTTGACTTGGCACGGAGTTTAAGTAAATAAAGAAGACTTTTGAATCTTGTGGTCCTAATTTAAAGTTATGTCAAATGTACAAAATTGTCCTTAATCTTGTGGTCTTAAACATGCCACGTGGAAAGCAAAAAGTAAAATGTTACCAAAAAAGGAAAGAGGTCATTCTTTTTGAAACTGACTAAAAAGTAAAGGAGGTCATTCTTTGTGAAACGGAGGGAGTATAAAGATTTAGCTTCAAAATTATTTCACTCTTTTCTGTTCAACCCTAGAATTTGGTCTGTTCTGGAGGAATGATGATCCTGTTAATTTCGAGGGTGACTAGCATTTGATAAGGGTAGAGAAGTGATAGTAATGGATATCCTCAATGGGTGGATGGTATATGTGGCCTCCAGACTTCCTATATGAAGCATTGACGTCTCAAGTGCTATATCTCAGTGATTTAGCTTGGTGAACTTTTTTCTTCATCTTTCTTCCCCCTCTGATATTTTTCATTTTTCCTAGTAAAATGTCAAACACCGCTTCAAGAAACTCGCATACCCTGTGAGTAGAACAGTGATCCAGACACAATACTATTTAGAAGTAACTCATTCAAATCTACATCAATAGAAGTGGTTTTGTCACATTGCTTTCTTATATTCTGTTCAGCTACTAATCACACATAGTCTGCTTGCAAGCTCTGATCTATAGGCAGATATATTCCTGTAAATTGATCAATTTGCTATCTTACATCCTTGACGTAGTTGTTACTGAATGGGTTGCTAGCATCTAAATTTAGAACTTTTGGGGGGTATGATATGTTGTGGAGAAAGCTGCTTATAAAAGCATAAGAGTAGAGGAATTTAAATTACTATATGCATTTAGAAAACTAACTACAAGTTGTCATAGTTTTTTTTTTGGAACTTGGTAACTTGTCATAGTTTTTTTTTTTTTTTTTTTTTTTTTTTTTTTTTTTGATAACCGAGAAATCCGTCTGTGATTCGCCCTTTGGACCAATCACAGCCTTCTAAACTTGGCATATCCTGTTTTATAGCACAACTTATCCTGTTTTTAGCTCCCTAGTCCCTATTTCTTTCTTTTTCTTATTTTAACTTGGCATATCCTTCACAGAGAAACTTCTAGTGTTACTGCGAGATGGGCGGAAGCTTTTGGGGACGCTTCGTTCTTTTGACCAATTTGGTAGGGTTCTCTTGTCATGACTTCAGCTTAACAACAATAAATAACCAGCTAAAGGAAATGTTATCTTCCATTTGTAGCTAATGCTGTTCTAGAAGGTGCGTGTGAGCGTGTTATTGTTGGTGAAATCTACTGTGATATTCCATTAGGTCTTTATATTATACGAGGGGAAAATGTCGTGTTAATTGGCGAGTTGGTATGCATTGCTCTTTCTCTCCTCAATATTTTCTTTTAAATGAGTTTTTTTTTTCCTACTTAGTATACCTGCACTTTTTTGCTCATAGATTTTGTTCTGATTGATAAGGATGTAGATAAGGAGGAACTTCCACCCCACATGACTCGTGTCCCAGAAGCTGAGATAAGAAGGGTATGAACCCATTGCTCTTTATCTGACTAATATAGATATGTAATTAGGTTCATGTTGGAACATGAGAATGCCATGGGTCCATCATTTGTTTGCAACTAGGTTTAAATTTTTGTTGACATGTTAACTCCTAATCTGAGTTTCACTCTTAGAGTATATTTGAATATACCCTACTGTAAAGTAGAAGTGTCAACTTTCCAGCAACTCCAACTCACATACATATGCCTCTCTCAGATTCTGAGGCATTACCCATCTTTTCCCAAAAATACTGAAATACAAGCTCCAATGGCCAAAAGCTACTACTTCTATAGAATATAGTTAAAGCTTGAATTCCATAATGAAATGTTATTCTTGAAACTCATGAATATACTAGGGCCTCATTTGTTTCATTTAAAGATTAAGGCGACCTTTATTAAAAAAAAGATTAAGATATCTAAACCTAATTGCTCATCTGAATATTAATATGTGCATTCAGATTTAGATAGTGAATTTGAATGTACATGCGAGTATAATATGTTGTATTAACAGTTATATGACAATTGGTAGTGGTGATGACTAGCGGTGGTGGTTGTGGCTGTCGATTGAGATAGTGTTGGGTGATGGTGGTGGTAATGGGTAGTAGCTAGTGGTGATGGTGATTGTCAGATAGATTAATAGAGGTAGTTGATGGTGGCAATAATAATTGTGGTGACCGATAGTGAGCTAATGATGGTTGTGAATAATGAGTAATGACAGTGATTGACGATATACGTTGATGGCTGATGGTGGTAAGTGACTGTTGATTAGTGGTGATGATTGTAAATAATGGCTTAGGTGGTGAGTGGTGACAACTGGCTGTAGTGATTGGGCTACAGTTATGATGTTATAAATCTTAATAATTCAGATCTATTAAAACTCATATAACAGTTGTAAAATTTAAAAACAGACAGTTAAGGATTAAGATATGAGTAGTTAAGATTTAGACCTAAAAAACAAACAAACTTGATGATTGAGATCTGAATGGTCAACATTAAGATAATTAAGTGCAAACAAATGAGTCTTATTATTTGAAATCATACATTAGTGTTGTATATTAATGTTTGTTCTATTTCCTTTTATTTTATATCTGATTTTAAGTGAATTATCGAGATATCATCTGCGTTTTAACTTCTGTTTGATTCTGTCTAATTGTGGATATCAGGCCCAAAAAGCAGAAAGGGAGGCTACAGATCTTAAAGGTACAATGAGAAAGAGGATGGAATTCCTTGATATGGATTGAAGTTCCTTGATCATATCAGGTTCAGCTTGGATTCATGCCATGCCTCTGCAAATATTATCGCGGTTGCTTGGTGGTGGCAAAAAGTAACTACGACCTGGTTTCTCTTTCCTCACTGGCTGTACCCTGTATCTGTAAGTGTTCATTGTAACATCTACAGTACATGATTGTTGCTGGGTAGGGAATAGAGTTGTTATTATCTTCTTATGTTTCCTCTGTTAAATGTTTCGAGTATGGTTGGTCCGCTCATCTTCCTGGTAGTACAGGTACTTGACCTGTTGATGGTATGGAGAACGCTAGACTACAAACGTTGGTAAAACTGATCTAAGGTTCTTCCACTTTTAACTTATTTTAGTATGGAAGAGTGTAACTTCTATGGTTAATTGTATAGACTGAAATCAGGATTCTGAATTTTATCCCGTTAAAAAGACAGTTCACTTTGTTTATATTTTGTGTGTCAATTGTTAATGCGCTCCTTCGGAACTAGGGGCAAGGCTACACACTATCCTCCCAAACCCCACCCGTAGGATTAGTAGTTGTAGTTGTAATTGGTGATGTGATCTTTTGAGAACTATTTTACCTATATAAGCTTTGGTAAGTCTGATATAATATCACATTTATCGAAATTGTTTTTTCTAGGAAAACAAGTTCTTTAAAAATGAGAAAAATTACTTTTCGAGTGTAAGTTGGAAAAATAAGTTTCACAAGTGGCATTCTAACATTGATTCCTCTGT
>NW_006239169.1:532238-549139 GCF_000226075.1 Solanum tuberosum
CTCCACCCACAGTGGTATTTGTTCTAGATGGTTCACAAATACTTTTAGGATAATATTTTATTTTATGTACTAACAAAAGAAAATAAACAAAATATTCACTTAAAAACATTTTCTTTTGTACCAAACGCATTCTATTGTAACAAGAACCTGAATAAAGCCGTTGACCATCCAAATTTGGACAATAATTTAGCCATCGTTAAAAAATTTTAATTTATTAAATATGGGTCTTGAAGATTTATAATTGGTTTATAGTGCATAGAGAATTGACGTTTATATACGTTCAATACTAGAAACAAAGCAAGACAGTTATTAATTTTGATTACAAGAAAAAGAATTCAGCTAAAAGCAAAAAAGAATTATTGTTATTTTGGTTTAAATTTTTCCAAAATATGTAGTTGCATTCAATATTTATATTATGTTATATTTTATTTATCATGATTAAATCCTTTTTATTTAGGGGGGTGGGGTGGGGATAATCTAGAGTTTCAACTCTTCCATATTTCACAGTCGTCGAGGTCTTGCTGGTCACTGATTTTGGCTAGGAAATAAATACAACATTTAAAGACGTGGTCATTTTGTAATTCAGAATTTCAAAGTCAGTCAAATTTCTTTATTTATTTTCAGCCTTAACTCATTCAAAATATTGAAACACCAAAATTGATTGACCAGAAGAAAGTCTAGTAGTACATAATTGACTAGTCAATGCTTTCTTACTCATTTGACTTACAAAGATGGCTCTTAATTCCCTCTTGTTTTTTTTAATAACCCTTTGTGTATCTTTGACTAATTTCATGAAATATCTATCGACTTTCCCCACCAACACATAACTTATATTCAAATGCTATTAGTTCAAAATAAGGTTATCGATGATAATAATCCCGGGATCATAACCATGAAAGATTATTCACATTCCAGGGATGTAACTTAGTAATCAATGAACTGGTTGAGAACTTTGAGGTCTCAGATTCAAAACTCAATGGAGACAAAGAAAACACTAGATGAATAACAACATAACCCCAATGGCCCCTTATTATAACGTGGCGAAGTAACATTCCCAAAAGAGAGAAGATAATCAATTAATAAAGCATTTTCCATATTGGGGGTCGACAAACCAAGTTCTCTATACTCTATACCATCTCATGAAGTGTTTGTTTGTTTATTCACCAAACCTACAACAAGCTAGGGGAAAATTCTATGTTACTCATTCTGACTTGTTCCCCAGAATACATTTGAATCTTCGTGGACCATTACATCTCTTGTAATTGGCGGCTGAAGACAAACTTAGACCATTGAAAATTGAATATTGATGAATCGAAGTGTCACCCTTATTTGACCTTTCAAATGAACGGAAGCAGAATTCGAAAAAAAATCATGTTAGGAAAGACTAGCTTGAACTCCTGTGTATAGGGCACGTTACAGAGACACGATGAATACGATGTAAAATGAAGATATGTGGAAAGATTGCAACTGCAAATGATATACTTACAAAGGGTAAACTAACAATCTGAAGCACTACAGAGAGCAAATTAACACAATGCTCAAGTAAAAGCAAGCAGGAAGTATCCACTTATATTGTGTTCTAACTGTAGCAAATTATAAGAGTTTCAATTATTCTTCTTTTTATGAGATAAGGTAAGCATTCATGTTTGAGAGTATTAAACAATTAAAGTGATTGGTAATGTTCTCTTGATCTCCAACAACAGCTAATAAGCACCACTTATCCTTCTTTTATTGTTTTTTGTAAAGTACAAGCACTACTTACCCTATGTCCCTATCAGTAAAAGGGCACAAGTCACAGCTAAGCAAAAAGCTCCAATAGTTTTGTATGGTGCTTTACCAAATACATCAGCAAATTGTCATACTGCAACAACTTCCAGTGTTATAGTTGGAAAATCATCAAGAACTGTTTTCATTTCACTGATAAAGACCTTAACTTGTAAGCAGTAAGAATAAATCAAGGGAAATACTATGCAACAACAACGATATACCTACTGTAATCCCACAAGTGGGGTCTAAGGAGGGTAGGATGTACGCAAACCTTACCCTCGGCTCAGAAGAAGCAAGGGAATACCATAAACTATGATATTGTTAATGGAATTTTGAAATCAAGTTTGATAATAAGTAATCAGTTGTTAGGGATATTGACCTTAGAAATGTTGCCTTCAATGTTCAGATTATATTAAGCACCTGATAAGATGCATGGGCTTAGAGGGTGACCTGCAAGGATAAACGAAACTCTGTACTCGTGATCTTGATGGCTCAAAAATTTCTGAGTAAAAACCAAATGCACCAATTCAGATATGGACAAAATGAAATAAAATCTAACATATGGAAGAAATACAACAACACCGCGCTTACAGGGCAGGAGCATTTAGGCAGAGGCGGAGACTATCATAGATACAGCTGATCTTTTTCTGCTTTGCCCGACAATACCTTAACTCCAGAACCTCAGCTCCTCCTAAATGACTCCAGAAAAAAATTCAAAGAATGTCCTAAGGTTCTAATTAGTGGAATTTATATCCTTTCATTCAGATCTTCTTCTTATGTGTTGTGAAACTTGGTACCCCTCGAAGAAATCCAAGACAGCAGTCTCAATGTCCTCACCGGAATACTTGATATAGTTTTCCGGATGCCTCCCACTCTCAATATGACTCCTGAACCTTCCGAGAAATGATCTATAAGCTGGGATCAACTTCTCAGATACAGAAATACGCAGCTCCTCTCGGAGCTGGGTATCCGGTATCAACCAGGTGGACTGAGTCCTATGTACCTCTTCAAACATAGCATTGAAGGTCTTAAACCGCTCTCTCAACGCACTCTTAGACACCCCAGATGAAAAACTGCCTTTAACATGTAAACCCTCATCTCGCAAGCAATGCAAAACATTCACCCAGGTTGATCTCTGGTAGTTGGTAGCTGCTTGCCTAAATTTCCCTGTTAATTTCCTTAAACAATCATCCCCTACCATCTCCCTTAGCTCAGGTGACCCTTTAATCTTCTGGACAATATAATGTACATTGTTCATCATAAATATATGTGTCAATGAAGTATCCCTATAGCACTTAGACTTACCTTCCAAATTGAACTGCAAAATTACAGCAATCCAGATCAAATGCAGCGCCAACGGGGTATGTGATTCTAACTCCGCAAAATCCATATCAGGAGTGTTAGGATCACTCGAATACCTTGACCCTGTTGATGGCTTTGAGACAATCAATTCAGACATGGTCTGTTTGTAGTCTGAGATTAAACTTATGTAGTTCATAACATACCTAGTCAAGGGATGAATTGTCCCTCCAGGTACAGGAACCTTGGAAGGTTCTCGAAGCACTGCATTTTCAAATTCAGATAATATCCCTCTTGCAGCCTCCGCTAACCTAGATAGTATCTCTACAGCTTGAACCCTAATTGACTCCGAAGATTTTGAATCGAAAACAATCTCAATGTCCACTAGTAAATCCGATAAAGCATCATGAAGATCCAATATCTTAAACAACTTCTCCGGTGATCTCCGACTAATGCTAATGGCTTCAGCAAAATTGAATAGCTGAATAGCTGGACCTTTAATAGTCTCCATGAAACAAGCATCGTCCGTGGCAGTACCTAAACCTTCGAAGATTTGCTCACAGAGTTTCTTCTCACTAGCGAAAAGTATCCGAACGCATACTTTTGCAGCTCGTATCCACCGCCGGATCTTCGTTTCTAGAATTTCCCATTCTAATCTCTGGATATCTCCAATGCTCAGCTTCTCTATCCCAAGCTTGCGGAAACTCGAGTCCACTGCAGACTTCCGTACACTGCCATACACCTGAATACACTCCCGAAGATATCCGGCCAAAATCATTCGCTCAGCGATGCATCGGAGATCGTAAATTGCATCAGAAGGCATTAGATCGATTTCACGAATGCTATTTGTAGATCGATAACTACAGGTGCTGTTACTCTCTTGATGCTCCAAGTCCTTGGTCAACGGCGAGTCATCCTCGTAGTCTTCTTCAGGCAGAGGACTACTGTCAGTAAGAGATTCAGCTTCCATAGGAGTCGTATGAGCTATGAGTATATTCCGAAACTCATCTTCAAGCCGAGCCATAGCGATCTGGATCGCACTATTAGCTTTGTTCTGGTCATCGGAAAGTGTAGCAAACTCCATGGACCGTTGGATTTCATCAACAGCTTGCAAGTACCGCTCGATCTCATATCGATCTCCGGCGAAGATCATCTTCTCTCTAGCATCTTCCGACGCCGTGGAATCCCACCGGAGTATTATCTTCTCAGCTGACTCAAACGCAACGACGTCGTTTCCCGGTGGCTCCATTTTAACCTTTGAAATTTCGGAATCTCGAAAATAATTTGTGAGCTTAGAGAATCGAAATGAATGAATGATAATGAGAAATTTAAAAATGGAGGCGAAGGTGAATTTGAGAGTTTTTTTTTTTTTCTTCTTCTTTTTGAGAAATTAAAGTGATGAATTTGTATTTGAATAGGTACTAATAATAGTGTCTGAAATTTAAAAATTACTAGTATATATTTTCTCTACTGTTTGAAAATGGACTTTTGAAAAAATGTAAAATTAATGATTTCACCGGCGGACGAATCATTTGAATATTCCGATGGCCGATTCAAATGGATTTTATCTTTAATTTTAGAGGACAAAGTAAAATTTTAGTGACGTAAATTATTAGTTTCATCCTGAATTAATTACAATCTTAAAAATATTATTTTATTTGATTAATTGAACTTAAATACACTCTTGATTGGATAACTTGAGTGAAATATATTTTAAAAATATTTTCAACACTTCTTTTGACATTTTATTAAGAGTTTCATGTTTTTACAAGACTTTGAGACCGATCGGGGTGTATCTAAATTGAGATAGTCAAGTATGGAGTTGTTTATAAGGCTGTCAATAGTGTGGAAATGAAACTAATAATTTACTTCGAGTTCAAGGGAGGTTTCGATACTTCTCTAAAAATAAATAGAGAAGTATTGAAAACACTCATAAAATTATTAGTTTCATGTGTAAAACTATTAACAACTTTAAAAACACTCTTTTATTAGACACTCAAATTCTCATCAAGTTTAGAAGCGTTTTCAAAACTTCTCTCGACTATTAAGAGTTTCATGTTCCTACATGAGTTTGAAATCATTTACTATGTCATATGGCATATCGAGAGTGTATCTAAGTTTAATTCATCAAGTAAAGAAATATTTTTTAAAACTATCGATAATATGAAGACGAAACTAATAATTTACTTTAAATTCAAAGGTATTTTTAATACTTCTTTCATATCAAACAAAATTTGTGCGGGGGTGGGGGATGCTTTTGTCCTATATATGCGCATACTCTTTTTTACTGGACAAAAACAAGACAATATAGGCTCATGTCCTAATTTTTTATGCGGCTTGGAGTCAAATAATTTATTTTTAATCGTAAATACAAGAATTTTTAAAATAAAATATTATATTATTAATTATAATTTAAGATATACTACAAAAAAAATCACACTAAGAAAATTATTTATTTAAATTTCAAAATTTGAAATGTGCCACAAAAATGAGACGAATAAAATAATAAATTTTAGAGTAAATGTCATTTTACCTAATTTTTCGAGTTTGAAAAAATAATTTTTTTTCATGTTTGGAATGGGTTAATAAATCTCCTTAGATTTTAAATTAATGATTGAAAATAAATTGGATCATTATATGTATTTATCAATGATCCAATTCAAAGAAACTCATATAAAGTGTTATATCAAGTCGGTTTGACTTATAATAGTTTAGTGACTCTTTGATGAAGTGATAATGTATTGTTATTATTCATGATTAAGCTATAGAAATAAATATGAAAATACATGTTATTAATTAAATATAAATATTTGATGTGAATAAGTGTTTATCACCTAATCGCTTGAATAACTAATCAAACACAAGAAAAGTAAAGAAACCAATTTCAAAAAATATTTTCTTCCCTACTAAAAACATCCTAAGGTTTTCAAAACATTATTTTTTCCATTAACAAAGAATAACAATAAGGCATCTTTACATTGAAAATATTTTTTTTGCTCTGAGAAGTCTCAAAAATCTAAAATAATTACGTATGAAATTATCCAAGCTTTTCCATACCATAGCTGCTATATTAACTTGAGAAATTTTATGAGGTACGCAGAATTTTTTATAAACGATATAATATTTATAATTATTTTTGTTACCAATATAAAGAAGATAAGTAATTAAGAATTTAATGAAGTCAACTTGAAGTTAATGAAAATTAGTCGACAGTATTCACGTGCTAGCTGCTGCACGATATGGTTGATTTGGTGGTAATTAATTTCCAAATTCCAAACAATTAATTAATGGAATGGAAATTAAGTTAAAAATCGAAATTTAGTTTTTGTAACTTTTTATCATAGTTTCTCTCTTTAAATAAAAAATTTGAAAATATTATTTTCTTCTGTTTAATTTATAAATGGACATAAGAGATTATTTCCGCAAAATCAAATCATTTATCATAGTTTTCTAAATTTGAAATGGCATTTCAATTAATAATTTTATGCATGTTTTGAACTTCGAGTTTGAATAACTTATTTTGCCCTTACAATTATAATGCAAATATAAGACATAAGTACATACATTTTTGTTTTATTTTTTTTATGTACATATTTCGAACCTAAACCATAAAAAAGTATGTATTATCGTATTAAATTAATAGTATCGCATAAATTGAAACAGATAAATTGCTTCTCCCCTTGTAGTTGGCAGGCAATAATTAACTGACACCAAATGAATATTTAAAGAGGCAAATCTGGAATTGCACGAGTGCTAGCTATATAATTAGTTTTAATTAACAACTCCTATTAGTAAATACTTAATAAATTCATCATCTCAAAGACGTGTCCCATCATTAATTAATCTCTGTTTAGAGTAATTGTTTCGGTTGGTTTGATTTTAAAGTTTATTAATTTGACTTATCGATTATCGGTTATCGACTTGTAATTATGTTAAATTGTTATAGAACTATTAATTTATTAATTTGTCTTAGAAATAAGTTGACTAACCAAATGAAATGAGTTGAGAGATAGCATCTTCCTCAAAAGCAAGTATTGATATCTTGTAGTATAATCGAAATTTTGAGGCAATGAGAAATGAAGTATGAAACCAAACACTAAGTCAATGACTTTATATACCAAATAATATAAATATAATTTATTAATTTACTATCGCGTTATCGATTAACTTATTAATGAAAAAACCTCAAATCGTTAAAAACTGATAACCCAATATAAAAAAAAATGATCAAAACCACTACTGAAATCACTAAATCAATAACTCATTATCGATAAGTCAATAACTTTTTTCCAATTTAGATTAGAGGTTCCGATTTGAGGTTGTATAATAACTTTCTTTCAATTTAAATTAGTGGTCCCGATTTGAGGTTGTATATCTTTTATTTGAGCTCTGGAGCATTTTGATACGCACTGCCTTGAGATCCTCCCCCAACACGATCAAGTTTTGAGAACATTGTTAATATGACTAAACACATTTAATTTTCATAAATTAATGAAAGGTATCTTTTTTATCGTTTTATATGAAAAATTTGTTACATCTTTAAACTATTTATCATTAAATACAAAATAACAATATAAGCTTAACACAATATGGGTTTAACTACATAGTGGAACGATTGATAATTATAGTAAATTTATGAAAATTTACAAACAAAATGATTTTAAAAAATGCATGCTTGCAAGAATAAAACTCTAACTTATAATAAATTCGATTTATTCGTTGAAAAATATAATATTCACGTCCTCGTCACTAGTTTAAATGGAAGTTTGTAGATGTAATATCATGTCTTCTCAATTTTTTATTTTTTTTGTTTAAGAAACATTAATTAGAAGAGTTACAATAAATTTACTTTAAAAAAATATCCCACGTATATGTTTGTAGCCTGATACAAATTTTTAATTCGATTTTAAAAGTACACTACAAAGCCGTCCAAAAGTAAGATAAGAATTTTGCACTTAGTTTTAGCCTATCTTTTGGAAAAAAAAACTTAAAAGAAAAATATTTAATTTTTTTGCCATTTAATTGAATTGGAAGTAAATGGCTATGATTGTTGTGAATAACACATAGTGAAAATTAATTGGTAAACAATTGGAGCAAAATATATTGTGTAATAGACTATAGTAGTCCATTTTGATTTCATCGATCGATTGTGTCATTCAAAAATAGTACAATGTAGAACTAGATTGGTGTTGTTTAATGGAACTCATAGAAAAATTAAAATTCTATGAACTTCAGATTAAATGGGAGGTATCAAATAAACGGGTAAGATTGAATTTGAGCAAATTAAAATCAGTTGAATTAATAAATGAGTGAGTTATTGATCGATCCAAAGTTAGTTGGATTGAAATTATCGACTGAAATGGGGTAAAATGCAAACTGCTTTATGTTATAGGTGTATTCGTTTGGGGAATCTTAGTAGGTTAAGTGTGTTTGGTACAAAGGAAAATGTTTTCCTAGAAAATATTTTCTTGGAAAACAAGTTGATTTCTAACTTATGTTTTCCATGTTTCTTTTTTTTTTTCTTCCCCTCTTAATAATTTTGGATCAGTTTAACATTTTAGCTTTTTATAATTTGTTCATTTAAGAAAGGATTTTGTGTTCTGAAGATTTGCAGAAATTGGTGTGGTTAATGGCTCCGGCGATGTTAAGTTCGGAGGAACGAAATACTTGTTGAAGAATAGGATCAATAAGTCCATTTATTTGTTTGAAACAATGAAAGAAATTTGGAGATAAGTAGAAAACCCTCCAAAAAAAGCTTCTTTTTTTTGTCCAACAATGGTAAATGAATAAATGGGGATGAAGATGACTCTTAGTTAGATTAAAACTTGACATTTTCAATTTTTTTTGAAGACTTCACGCTCTTAAAATATGTGTATCACACACACTTTGAACAAAAATGCCACATAGAATGACAAGTCAAAAAAAGGTTTAAAATATCAAGTTTCAATAGGTTTAGGAGTTCAGTTGGTAAAGGGTTGAGTAGAAGGGTCCAGAATACAAACTCACACAAGTATAAGGGTTCATCAGACCATTTCGCCAATAATAATTACACCATGGTACATTACAGTTTACATGTGATTTAACTTTTATAATCATTATTACTTTTAGGTGTATCTTATTAATAATATTCCAAGTTCTATTTCACATTTTATGTAGATATATTTTTTAAACATGTGTGATGCACGTATCGCATGCTAAATAGTGCAAATATTTTAAAATTTCAAGAATTTGAATTAAATGTTTTAGTCTAAATAAAAATACAAATAGAAAATTAAATTTAAAAAGTAATAGAGAAAAAGCACACAAAACAATTAAGGAGAAAAACTATTCAATAATAATAATAATAATAATAATAAATAAATAAAACCAAGATAAAAGAATAAAAAATTGAGTCCATTGAACCCCTCGATTTATATCCAATAAAGGATAGTATGAAAAAATTATTTATTGTGCCTCATCAGAAAAGTTACAGCGCTTTAGAAAGTCATAACCCGTCAAAAAAATTACAATCCTTCATTGTGAAAAAGTGACTGCTTTTAATATAATATTAATAAATAAACAATTATGGAGATATACTAAATGGGGTATATGATTAATCAAAAGGGGATCGATAATTTAAAGTTACTATTCGTGTCGTTTGAATTTTATCAAATGTTCATGAAGTGACAACGTTTTATGTTAATTTTAATTATTTTATCAACTTGCATATTTGTTTTACACTTGTTTTTTTAGTAGAATAAAAAAAATGTTTTTATTTTCAATTGGTTGAGTAACGTAAAATTGGAGGAATAAATTAATCAAAAATAATTTTTGAAGATGTAGATCTTTGAATTATATAAATCCATTGATAGTATTTTTGTTAAAAAAAAACGGGCGACGAAAGCGACACAATTTAAGATAGAGCCGTCAATATGGGCTAGGCCCATAGGGCCGGTCTGGCCTAATCCGTGATTTGATAGGGCTGGGCTACGATTTTCGAAGCCCATTTAAGAAAATGATTTTTTAGCCCGGCCTGAATAAGTCTGCCGATTTATGGGGCTTGAGAAATATGGATAGGGCCGACCCGTGGGCTAAAAAAAATTAATTAAAAAATAAAAATAAAATAGAGTATTAAAAATAACAAGAATCTAAACTCAAAATCTGTTACAAGTTTGAAATATTACAATTTAAATATAAATTATGTTTATTAAATATGTACTACATAAAATGAAAATTTCCTAAAATTTCTACGGAATCACTACATAGGCCGTAACCTATGGAATGTTGTCATAGTTTTTGTGTTTTATTATGATCATTGGAAAACAATTAGGTTAATATTTCTATTTAGCTATTTATGCTTTTACTTGAAATCAAAGTTAATAAATATTATAAAGATAATTTTATTTGTGGATTTGATTAACAAGTAGTAACAATAACACCATGTAATATTGGCTTATCAATATTTATGATAATATTTTTAAATTATAATTTAATTTGAAAAATTATAAAAAAATATATTTTTAAAAAAAGAGGGTTGGCCCGGCAAAGCCCAAAGCCCACGTACTTGTGGGTTGGGTCGACCATTTTCTGACCCATACCAAAAATGGGCTAGCCCAGCCTGATCCGTAAAATTTCAAAGACTGTATAGATTAGCTCGGATGGGGTGGATCAGCCCATATTGACAGCTCTAACTTAAGATAACGGAAAGAGAATAAAAAAAGCAAAATAAGAATGGAACTGACTATTATTATTTTTTACCTTAAGATAACTTTTCATTGGAAGTGGGCAAAAAAAAAAATGAGTGGGCCCGTTTATTTTTTTATTTTTTTAAAATCTTCATGTTTTTTTAATTAAAATTTTCCCTCTTAGTATCAAGGAGTTTCTTTTTTTCCTTTATAACTAAAAAAAAATGCATATTCCATAAATAAATAAAAATCTTAACATACATTTGTAATTTTATCCTTTTATAGCTCCTACCTTGAATTTAATATATTTTTAATTTTTTTTCTTAATTTAAAAGTAACAAATTTCGATCTACTATAATGGGTAATATTATCAAATACTGTTTTTGTTTTGGTGATACTAAATTATCATTCAGTTTTTTTCTCTACTTTAGTTTGTTTAGTTAATGGACAACTTTCAGAATATATTGGGAAAAAAATATAAAATAATTTTCAAACTTGAAATACATTGATGATAACACTTGTCATCATAATATTATCTTGCTTCTTCTACTCTACATAGATAAATTCAATTATTTCTCTTTAATAATACAATAAATAGCTTTTTAGGTAAGCATTTATAAGTTTTCACACATCGATTACGATATAAATTGATTAATGTACGTAAACTAAAGAGTATTATGAACAATTACTTTTAAAGTGCATTTTCTGTGATTTTCTGAGAAGTTTACATGAGATAAATTATTCGTGGCATTTAATAATTACATCTTGGTATATATCAAAATACATAAATTATTCGTGGCATGTAATATTTCACTTCTATACATCACAATTCACAAATTACTTGTAGCACGTAATAATTACACCCTAATGCATAAGTATTCACAAATTACTTGTGGTATGTAATAATTATATTCTGATACATCACAATTCACAAAGTACTCGCGGTATATAATAATTATAATGTGGTACATTACAATTTACATGTGATGTAACTTTTATAGTCATTGTTACCTTTAGGTGTATCTTATTAATTATTCAAATTCTATTTCACATTTTATGTAGATTAGTTTTTAAACACGTGTGTTGCACGTGTATCCCATGCTAAATAGTATAAATATTTTAAATTTTTAACAATTGGAACTAAATATTTTAGTCTAAATACAAATTCAAATACAAAATAAATTTAAAAAGTCTAATAGGAAAAAAAAACAAAAGAAAAAGTATTCAAAAAATAAAATAAAATAAAAAAATAATAATAATAGAAAAAAACACAAAAGAAAAAGTATTAAAAAAAATTATAAAAAAACAAAATAAAAAAGTAATAATAATAATAATAATTAACCAAGATAAAAGAATAAAAAAGTGAGCCCACTAAACCGCTCAATTTATAGCCAATAAAAAGTAGTATGAACAATTACTTATTGTGTCTTATCAGAAAAGTCACAATCTTTCGAAAATATCACAATCCGTCAACGTGAAAAAATGTTTGCTTTAATATAATATAAATAAATAAATATGGAGATATACTAAATGGGGTATATGATTATTCAAAAGGGGTTGATAATTTAAATTTACTATTTATGTTGTTTGAATTTTATCATATGTTTCTGAAGCAATAATGTTTTACGTTAATTTTAATTATTTAATCAACTTACATATGTGTTTTACACTAGATCATTTTGTAGAATAAGGGGAAAAATTATCTTTCAATTGGTTGAGTAGCGTAAATTTAGAGGAAAAAAATAATTAATCCATCATAAATAATTATCAAAGATGTGGATCTTTGAACTTTATAAATCCATCAACAATGTTTTTTTTATAAAAAAAATCAAGTGATGAAGGCGACAGAAATTAGGATAACGGAAAGAGAATAAAAAGAGCAAAATAAAAACGAATCTAACTATAATTATTTTTGACCGTAAGATAACTTTTCATCGGAAGGAGACAAAAAAAATGAGTAGAACCGATTATTATTTTTCTTTAAAAAAATCTTCACATTTTTTTAATTAAAATTTTCCGAGTTTTTTTTTTCTTTTGTAACTCGAAAAAATTAATTTATTTTAATTGCTCCGATTGTTATTTTATCCTTTTGATTGCTCCTTCCTTGAATTTAATATATTTTAATTTTTCTTTTCTTAATTTGAAAGTAACAAATTTCAATCTACTTTAATGGATAGTTGTCAACTACTATTTTTGTTTTGGTGATATTTAATGATCATTCAATTTCTTTCTCTACTCTAATTTGTTTAAATAATAGACAATTTTCAGAATATATGAAAAAAAAGTAATTACTATAAAATAATTTTCAATCTTGAAATGTATTGATGATAAAACACTTGTCATGATAGTATTATCTTGCTTCTTCTGCTCTACATAGACAGGTTCAATTATGTTTCCTTAGTAATACGAAAATAGCTTTTTAGGTGAGCTTTTCTAAGTTTTTACATATCAATTACTATATAAATTGATTAATGTATATAACTACATAAACTAAAGAGTAACAATATAATTTGAAAAATTATAATAAATTTGTATATGGGAAATAAACAAATTCTCGTGATAAGTTTATGTATAATTTTTCTTCACTAACTTTTAAAGTGCATTGATGGAGTTACGAAGTAAGATATTTTCTATGGTTATTTGAGGAGTTTATATCTGACAAATTACTCATGACATTTAATAATCACATCATGATATATCAAAATACGTAAATTATTCATGGTGTGTAATACTTTCACTTTGATTGATCACAAGTCACAAATTACTCGTGGCACGTAATAATTACAACCTGAGACGTAATTATTCACAGGTTACTTGTGGACTGTGGTATGTAATAATTACATTCTGATACATCACAATTCACAAATTACTCGTGGCATATAATAATTACACGGTGCTACATTACAATTCACATATGATTTAACTTATATCGGCATTGTTACCTTTAGGTGTATCTTATTAATATTCCAAATTCAGTTTAACATTTTATGTAGATTAGTTTTCAAACACGTGCAACGCACGTGTATCACATGTTAAATAGTATAAACATTTTAAAAGTTTAAGAATTTGAACTGAATATTTTAGTCTAAATAAATATACAAATATAAAATTAAATTTAAAAAGTCTAATAGAGAGAAAGCGCACACAAAAAAAATAAGAAGCAAAAATAATAATAATAATAACAATAATAATAAATCAAGATAAAAGAATAAAAAATCAAGCCTGCTGAACCTCTCGATTTATATACAATAAAAATAGTATGAACAACTGCTTATTGTGCCTTATCATAAAAGTCACAACGCTTTAGAAAGTCACGATCCTTAAAAAAAAATCACAATCCTTCAATTCAAAAAAAATGTCTGCTTTTAATATAATATATATAAATATGGAGATATACTAAATGGAGTATCTGATTATTCAAAAGGGGATCAATAATTTTAAGTTACTATTTGTGTCGTTCGAATTTTATCAGATGTTCCTGAATCGGCAATATTCTATGTTAATTTTAATTATTTAATCAACTTACATATGTATTCTAAGCTTGATTTTTTTTTTATAAGAAAAAAATATTCTTTTTCAATTGGTTGAATAACATATAACAAGATTAAAAGATAATTAAATTCATCAAAAATAATTTTTGAAGATGTAAATCTTTGAATTTTATAAATTCATATTAAAACATGTGGGTGATGGAGGCGACACAAATTAGGATAACGAAAAGAGAATAAGAAAGTAAAATAAGAACAGAGCTGGATATTATTATTATTGACCTTGAGATAACTTTTCATCGGAAGTAGACTAAAAAAAATGAGTAGGCCCGATTATTATTTGCCTAAAAATCTTCATATTTGTTTGAATTAAAATTTTCCCTCTTAATACGAAGGAGTTTTTTTTTTCCTTTGTAACTCAAAAAATTGCATATTCCAAAAAGAAATAAAAATTTTAACATACATTTGCTATTTTATCCTTTTGATAGCTCCTAGAATTTAATAATCTAAATTTTATTTAATATTTTATGTAGATTAGTTTTCAAACACATGCATTGCACGTTTATCGTATGCTATATAGAATAAATATTTTATAAGTTTATGAATTTAAACTAAATATTTTTTTCTAAATAAATATATAAATAGAAAATTAAATTTAAATTTAAAAAGTCTAATAGAGAGAAAACACAAACAAATAATTAAGAAGAAAAAATATTCAAAAAATAAATAAAATAATAATAATAATAAACCAAGATAAAATAATTAAAAATCGAGCTCAGTGAACCCCTCGATTTCTATTCAATAAATGGTAGTATGTACAACTGTTTATTGTGCTTTATCAAAAAAGTCACAGCCCTTTGAAAAAATTACATTTCTTCGAAAAAGTCACAATTCTTCCATATGAAAATGTTTTTGCTTTTAATATAAAATAAATAAATGAGTATAGAGATATACTAAATAGGGTGCTTTTAGTTAAGGATGATAAATTTATAATAGTTATCATTCAAATTACGAGGTGATTTTAATAGCTTTTTTAATATGTCTCATTTTACTTTAATTATTTTCTTAATCTATATGGAAATGGATTCAGCATCTCAAACATATTGGATTTCTAAATAATAATTTGATTTAATGTTATTATTAAGGGCTTATTTCAATTCATGTTTAAAAATAAATCCGTCTATGATATTTTTATAGAAAAAAGAATAATTGGGGTGATAAAGGCAACACAAATTAAGGTAATGAAAACTGACTTGAAAGAGCAAAATAAGAATAAATCTGACTATTATTATTCTTGACCTTGAAATAACTTCTCATTGAAAGTAGACAAAAAAAAGGTAGCCCTGATTATTTTTTTATTTTTTTTAAATCTTCATAATTTTTTAATTAAGAATTTCCCTCTTAATATCAAAGAGTTTTTTTCCTCCGTAACTCAACAAAAAAAAAAACGCATCTTCCAAAATAAATAAAAAAATCTTAACATACATTTGTTATTTTATCCTTCTGATAGATCCTACCTTGAATTTAAAATACTTTTATTTTATTTTTTTCCTTAATCTGAAAGAAACAAATTTCAATCTACTTTAATAGATAGTTATCAGATATTTTTTTTGTGTTGGTGATATTTAATGAATAAATAGCTTTTTAAGTGAGTTTTTCTAAGTTTTCACACACCGATTAATATAAATTGATTAATGTATACAATTACATAAACTAAAGAGTAACAAAATAATCTGAAAAATTATAATTAAATTTTTGTTTGTGAAATAAACAAATTCTCGTGATGATTTTGTGTATAATTTTTTCTTCACTAACTTTTAAAGTGCACTAATGCAGTTACGAAACCTGATAATTTTTATGGTTGTCAGAGGAGTTTACATGAGACAAATTAGTCGTGGTATGTAATAACTACATCTTGATATATCAAAATACACAAATTATTTATCGCATATAATAATTACACTTTGATACATCACAAATTACAAATTACTTGTGTTATGTAATAATTACATCCTGATATATCACAATTCATAAATTACTTGTGGCATATAATAATTACACTGTGGTAATGTACAATTAACATGTGATTTAACTTTAATAGTCATTGTTACCTTTATGTGTACTTTATTAATATTTCAAATTCTATTTAATATTTTATGTAGATTAGTTTTCAAACACGTGTGTTGTGTTGCATGTGTATCACATGCTAAATAGTATAAATATTTTAATAGTTTAAGAATTTGAACTAAATATTTTGGTCTAAATAAAAATACAAATAGAAATTAAATTTAGAAAGGTTAATAGAGAGGAAACAAAAAAAATAATTAAGAAGAGAAAATATTCAAATTAATAATAATAATAATAAATCAAGATAAAAGAATAAAAGATCGAAAACACTGAACCTCTCAATTTATATCCAACAAATTGCTTATTGTGTCTTATCAAAATAGTCACAAGTCACAATCATTCGAAAAAGTCACAATCTTTTAATATGAAAAAGTGTCTACTTTTAATATAATATAAAGGGATAAGGGTCTGAAAAATACCCCAACTTTGGTCGAATTTGTTGTTGCGATACTAAACTTTCATGAGGACCTATTACCTCCCTAGACTATTTAATACCGTATTTTTTACCCCCTGAACTATTTAATAGTGTATTTTAAAGGTATATATGTGCCCACGT
>NW_006239169.1:549165-594429 GCF_000226075.1 Solanum tuberosum
TAGTAATGTGTCCACGTGGGAACATATATACCTTTAAAATACACTATTAAATAGTTCAGGGTGTAAAAGATATGGTATTAAATAGTCTAGGGAGGTAATAGGTCCTCATGAAAGTTTAGTATCGCAACAACAAATTCGATCAAAATTGAGATATTTTTCAGACCCTTATCCCTAATATAAATAAATAAATATAGAGATATACTAAATGAGGCAGTTTTTAGTTGAGATTATTATAATAGTTTAATATTCAAATTATATAGATATTTTAGTTAAAAATATTATAATAACTTAACAGTTAGAAGTTAATGCTTTGGAGTCTTTTTTTTTTTTTTTTTGTCCTTTTGCATTTACTTTTTGCCTTACAATTATTTCTTCCTGTTTATCTGACATTTGATTTCTTCTTCTAATTTAAGTTTTTTTCATTTGTTTATTTATGAAGAGTTTTGAGACTCATTAAAGTTTTCATTCATGTGCATCAGTTAGTTGCTCAGTAGAGTCACCATCTAATTTTACGAAAAATTAAAATATTATTTTCAAAGGAATTTTTGAATTTTTTTATTTTAAATCAAAGACGAGTAAAGATTCAAATAGTTTTTTAAGAAAGGGATTAAGCATCTCAAAATATCTGCAAATATGATTATTGGTGGATTAAACATTTTGATTAAAATGTAACTTTTCAAATGAATTTCTTTGATATTATATAACTTAACATAATTTGAAAAGTAATTAAATTTATTCATCATTTATTTGTTCTCTTTGTTTCAGAGGATGAAACAATTACAATGCTTATATTTTATATATATTTTAACTTTTAATCATGTTTATCCGAATTAAGACAACGAACTAAACAATTAGTCTAATTTTTAAATATGAATTGAAATAAGCCCTTGTTTAATAATTTGAAAGGACATGAAAATCCTTAAGTCATTTCGAAAGCTTAATTCACTATTTTTCTAATACTAAATCAATTTATTTTTTAGAAATCCAATATGTTTGAGATGCTAAATCCACTTTCATATGGATTAAGCAAAAACAGAATTAAAGTAAAATGAGCAAAATATTAATAAAGCCATTATATATCCAGAATTTTCTTTAGGGATTCATCGAAGTAAAAATATGTTAGAATTGACTAGTTATTTTATAAATTCAGGCTTCAAAAGTTATACTATTGTCTACTACAACTATATTTAAGTGAGAAAAAGAAGGCACCTCATGGTCAACGTGCTTGCCGCTATATAGGTAGTCAAGGAATTACATAAAAAATAAAATTGATTAGTTATTTCGGAAAAGGGTCAAAATTGCCCCTGAACTATGCGAAATAGGCCACTTATACCCTTCATTACATTTTGGGATAAAAAATGCCCTTGCCGTTATTATTAGAGACCACAAATACCCTCAAGAGTTAACACCTCAAATTTTTAGTGACATGGCAAGCCACGTGGGACTAATCCTTCCACCTAAGCGTTGCCAACCAGGATTCACTACAAAAGAACTAGAACTTTAGCGGCGACAATAGTCACCACAAAATCTCGAAATATTGCCACTAAAGATTATGAGTGATTTTTAGTGGTGACTAAGGTTGCAACAACCATTCGCTAGTAAAACCTATTTTTTCAACCAAATAATATGATAATTAATTTTCGGTTGCCACCTAATATTCTAAAATAAATAACTTGGACTATTAACATTAAAAACATCCAATATTATTATGAAAATCATCAAAATTAACTTCTCGATTCAAATCTCCTACTAAATAATGCATCATCGTACATTTTATACATTTACATATGATATAAAAATAAAAAAACCTTTATTGATATCATTTTTGGTTTTTTAAAAACAATGAAGAAAAAACACACAAATCAGAATTTATTGTTAAAAATACCTTTAGTGACGACTTTCTTGGAGTTTTGTTGGCGGACTGTTGTTGCTGCTAAAGGTCTAGTTCTTTTGTAGTGAATCCTAGTTGGCAACGCTTAGGTGGAAGGATTAGTCCCACGTGGCTTGCCATGTCACTAAAAATTTGAGGTGTTATCTCTTGAGGGTATTTGTGGTCTCTAATAATAACGGCAGGGGTATTTTTGATCCCAAAATGTAACGAAGGGTATAAGTGGTCTATTTCGCATAGTTCAGGGGCAATTTTGACCCTTTTCCGTAGTTATTTTATAAATTCAGGCTTCAAAAGTCCCAATTGGCCGAAATTTCTTTTCTGATTTTTCACCCAATATCGATTAAATTCGGATCGCGCATTGTAGAATCTATTTAGAGGTGACTTTTGTTAAATTTCACTTGTGTCCTATGACAATACTTTTGTAGTTTACAATTTTGCCCTTGGTATTTTATTTCTTTGATTGTTTTGTTCATTTTGATAATTAAAGCCACCTCTTCGTCCTTTTGAACTTTATATGTTATCTAGTTTGCAAGTATATAAATTTATAACCTAAAAGGAAGAATATAGGGGGAAAATAAGCAAAAATAATTTAAATATTCTATAACTTACTTGTAGTATTGCCTATTTGTAAATAAGTGAACAAATAAAGGTAATAAATAGAATAATTACATATTCAAATATTGAGGTCTCGTATTCCTTAAGGTAGGCGTTATAACAAAATCATTGAGTTTGTACTTGATATAAAAGAATATAGAAAATAATTTATCATAAATATAATAATAATTTACAGATACATTTTAAAGTTTAATAATAATACAATGTGGAGGATATAATTGGGAGATAATAGTTTAATTTTATGATGATTTTGAATGTTAATGATGATAAGAATATGTAAGTATTTCGGAGAAGATTAAGAGTTTTGGAAGTTTGGTTTGAAAATTTTGACCAAATTCAATATTTTAGATTAATGATGTCGGAATCAAGCGATAACTTTGTTAGGTCAGCGTGTGATTTTTGACATATTGTAGAACCTCTCTAAATTGATATTATTGGGATTAAGAAATATTATAATTTTGTAGAGGTATTATTTAATAGAGAAATTAATATTTATTAATTAAAGTGTGTTTTCGAGATTGAATAAAGATTAATTTTGATTACATCAAAATAATTATACCTTACTAATTTATGTATCGGATACCGTAATAAAATGGATATCAATATTTTGTCGGATTGAAAAATGATAATGTTCAGAGGTTAAGAGCTTAGAAGAAATTATGGATACCAACAAGAAAACAATGTTGATGATGAAGTTAAAGACGATACAATATCTTTGGAATTAGTTACGAGTAAGGAAACACTTATCGCATCTAGAACTCATCACAATTTTTTGCTGCAATTCAAGAAGATAACACCGAAACTTTAGGATGCAATCAGAAAAGTTAGAGACCAGTTTCAACTAGAGTTAAATTTTAACAAATAATACTAGAATTATATTTTACTAAATTGTCTTCGATAAGTTTGTAGTTTTAAAGTATTATTATTAAGGGAAAAGGGTCAAAAATACCCCTGAACTTTATTTTATTGGTTGACTATGCCCTTATCGTTAAAAATGAAGTTATTTTTACCCCGTCGTTATTAATTTCATCATTTGTGCCCCTCAATTGGATGAAAACCCCAAATCAACTAAAATTACCCAATTTTAACTAGACCCGACCCACTTAATCATATAACCATGTTAGTTAGAGAATCTTCCAAATAAGAGTAAAGAGTTATTATTGTATTTTTAAATACATTGAGTTATTACATACTGTTTTAAAAGCTTTCTTTATAATGCATCTCTATTGTTGTTTTTATATTGAATTGAGTTGAGTATTTTTGAGTTTGAGTATCCTTGAGTTGAGTTGAGATGAGGTGAGTATGTTCTTTCTTTTTATCAGTTCAAGCTTATGTATGTGTTTTAGTGTTCCCCTTGCATGCTCGTACATTCCATGTACTGACGTCATTTGGTCAGCATCTTTTATGATGCAGATACAAGAGTTCAGGGTCATCAACAGACGCACAGTTGATACCATTTGCAGTTCCAGAGTTGCTTTGGTGTGTCTCCTTGCTTTCGGAGGATTCTCACTTACTTTTCAATTTTTGTTAGGATGTCGTAGGTCTTGTCCCGACTTCAATCATTGTCATTAGATGTTTCATAGATAGTAGTGTTTTGAGGAGTCTTTTCCATTTCTTTGTTAAATGTTTAAGACTTGAGTTAAACAGTTATGTTATTGAACATTTCAAACTATATTGACCTAAACTGATTTTAGTAATGATGTTGCTATGAGTTGAGTTACTTTTGAGGTTCATTTGTTGTTGAGTAAGTCTTCCGCTGAGAGTTGAGCCAGGCCAAGGTTCGCTTGGGTCCATTAATGATTCTCGAGTGCCAGTTACATTCAGGGTGTAGGCTCGGGGCGTGACAAAAAATATTTAATAATTTTACTTTAGTGGAGTTGTTAAAAATAATGACAAATATGGCTCAAAGGATTAACATCGAGGGTATTTTTGAGCCAAAAGGTGGGCGCCAGAAATATTTTGGTGCCGAAGGTGGATGAAGGATATTTTTATACCAATTCAAATACTCAAGGGCCATTTTAGACCTTTCTCCGTTTAGTTACTTCCATATATCATTTTGATTTTCTCTTTGGGTGGAAGATTGGATTACCTGTAGGTGAATTGGGATAGGTGTGATAAATTTTGGGTCGTACATTAGTAGTTTTTCCTTATAACTAATTTTGTCTTCTTGGAAACTGCGCTAAAGAAACTAAAGACTGTAAAATAATATCTTTTCAAGCAAGCATCACCTTTCATATTAAACTCGTGATCGATAAAAATAAAAAAATAAAAAAAAGACAAAAGTATACCTTTGTCTTGACTTAAGAAAGAAAAAAAGTAATTAAACAGGTCAAATAAAAATTATTTATAGGAAAAAATAACTATTCTAATCCTTGAGTTATACGTATATTGAAGTCTTGACCTCTATATAATCCGATTAGGCATCATTAACCTTCGAGTAATATAATTATACATATTTAATCCCTCAAATTAATGAAAAGTAAAATATTAACAGAATTATTAATTAAAATAAATAATAATAATGAGGAAAAAAAAGGTCCAATGATAAATGCTTAAATGGTCATTTATCAATTCCCTAATTTCTCCTGTAATTTCATATATCTATACATAAATTAATAGAAAACTCAAAATTAAATATGGATAAAAAACATAAGAACACATCAAATTGATTAACCATGTTGATCAATCATTACATTTTAAATTGGTAATCATACAAAAGTTCCTTCTCGAGAAAACCCATAATTCAATTAAAGCATATATGCTGGTTCAAACCAACCCCAAATTTTATTTTATTTTTTTAAAAAAATAATTTTATACATTTAAAATAAATTGTTTCTTTAAATTTTTAACTTTCGATAGTTTGAAAAATCAAAATTGTAGGTTTATATTATTAAGGGTTAAATATACTCAACCAAATTATACATGGACTAAAGTGCAATTAACACAGAATACAAGGATTAAATTGTTATTTAAACATACTAACTTACCATTGTAAATACTATATAACTCCCACCAAAAGGGTTAATTTCTTCTTCGTTAAGCTCAGTCTTCGACATAGCAAATTATTTTTTGTATCTCCTTTTCTTAAGTTGTTGAAGGACATAATCCAATGGCATCTACTTGTTATGCTATGACGGAAGGACTTCACGTGATGCTAGTTGATCACGATGAAGAGAATGCGGCTGAAATGGTTGATCTGCTCGAGTTTTATGGTTATAAAGGTGACATCTCAATTTTATGTGATTTTTTTTTCAAAAAATATTTAATTGATATGATGTTGATATAATTTTAGTTTCGATCTCGTTTTAGATTCATCTCTTGTTTAGTAAATCTTGAATTTCTCTTCTCCTTTTTTGGTCATAACGCTATTTCTATACTTGTTTATACAATTTTACTAGTTAATAAATGAGTTATGTGTGTTTATAAAGAATCAAATTAGATTTTTTATTTTTTGTTCTTGCTATAAGTTTTTCACAAACTCGATTAGGTTCCTTCGTAAAAATGTGTATGACTATTCAAAAGGGGATCGATAATTTTATGTTACTATTTGTGTCATTTCAGTTTTATCAGATGTTCCTGAAGCGACAATGGTTTAAGTTGATTTTAATTATTTAATTAACTTACATATGTGTTTTACACTTGACCTTTTTGTAAAACAAGAAAAAAATATTCTTTTTCAATTGGTTGACTAACGTAAAATTGGAGGAGGAAATTAATTAAATCCATCAAAAATAATTTTTAAAGATGTAGAACTTTGAATTTTATAAATCAATCTAACATTTTTTTTTTTGAAAAGAAAAATTAGTGTGATGGAGGCGACATAAATTAGGATAACGCAAAGAGAATAAAAAGAACAAAATAAAAATGAATATGATTATTATTATTTTTGACCTTGAGAAAACTTTTCATTTTCATTGGAAGTAGACAGAAAAAATGGATGAGCCCTATTATTTTATTTTTTTAAATCTTCATACTTTTTCTAATTAAAATTTTTCCTCTTAGTATCAATGGTTTTTTTCCATTTGTAACTCAACAAAAAAAATGCATATTCAAAAAGAAATATATCTTATTATAGACTTGTTATTTTATCTTTTTACTAACGCCTGCCTTAAATATAAAATATATTAATTTTTTTTATCTTAATTAGAAAAGGGACAAATTTCAATCTTCCTTTGTGAGTAGTTGTTAGGTACTGTTTTTGTTTTAGTGATCTTTAATGATCATTCAATTTCTTTCTCTAGTTTAACTTGTTAAAACAATAGCCAATTTTCAGAATATATGGAAAAGAAGAAGTAAATACTAAAAATAATTTTCAAACTTGAAATATCATGATGATAACACTTGTCACAATAATATGTATTATCTTGCCTTTTCTATTCTAATAGATAGATTCAATAATTTTTCCTTAATAATAATATACATAGCTTTTTAAAGGTTGCACACATCAATTACAATATACATCTACATAAAGTAAAAGAGTAGCAATATAATCTGAAAAATTATAATTAAATTTGTATATGAAAAATAAATAATATCTCGTAATAGTTTTGTGTATAAGTTTCTTTACTAACTTTTAAAGTGTACTGATGCAGTTACTATAGTTGGTACATATTCGGAAGCAGTGTCAATGCTCTTCAAAGGAAAGAAAAACATTGATATGATAATAATCAGTGTTCATTCACCAAATTTGGATTCTTTTAAACTTTTGGCTCAAGCTGTGACCTTGGATAAAATTTTACTATGTAAGTATTATTCGACTCTTTCGCTTATGACATCTATTGTGAGTAAAGCTAGTTATTTTTATTAATACACTGTAAAAATCAGATATAAAATTTGTTATTAATATGTTAAATAAATAAGTTGGAGCTAATAGAATTTAGTACAATTATAAACTATTTGTTGTTAATTTTTATTAAGTATACGGTAAATGATTATTTTGTAACATTACTTTTATTATGAATAAAATAATAAATATGTGTGAATATAGATCAGCTAGTATTCATTTAGTGTATGATATAATTCAATTCGAACTGATAGTTTTTCTAAATAATTATGCAGTTGTTAGTGATGAATACAATGACCTCTTAGCAAAAAAGGCCTTGAAAGAGGGAGCTTACCTTTTTGTGAAAAGACCACTTAACGAGGAAATTGTGAAACATTTGTGGCAATTTATACTGACCAAAAGAATACAGAAAGATGAAGTCAGAAAAGAATCAGAAGATGAATATCAGATGAATGTCGATGATATTGATAAAGATAATTTCGTTGGGGATAATGAAAAATTATCTGGAGAGAAAAATAATGTGTCTGATATTGAGGAACAAAGTGATAATATTCATGAGGCTGAAAATAATATTGTATCGAATGGAGAATGCAAGTTGAGGAGAAAGAGCAGAAGAAAAAATAGCAAAGAGACAAATGAAGGAGAAAGTCAAAATACTACCATTAATAAGGTTGTCAGGCGAAAGAACTGCACAAAGTGGACTGCGAATCTTCATGCAAAATTTATGAAAAGCTTGGAATTGCTTGGCGAAGGAAGTAAGTTTACTTTATTATTAATGAAATTTTCATATAATTCATTTCTACGGAGCGATATGAAAATTGAGAATTCATACTTATAGCTAACATCATCTCGTTTGAAATAAAAGTGTAACGATTATTGTATTTACATACACTTTGACTTGATTTTAAAATGTTACATTCTTATGGAATATGTAGGCTGTTATCCTAAACAAATCGTTGAAGTGATGAATGTTCCTGGTCTTACCAGAATGCAGGTTGCCAGTCACTTGCAGGTACATTCTTAAAAAATTTCAAGTGATAGATTATTTATCATTCGTGTGTGTTTGAAATGCGGAAAATTGTCTTGAAAATTATAATTTTTATATAGTTATTTTCTCATATTTGGTTATTAGAAAATGTTCTGTTTGAATTTTTTTTAAGCAAATATTTGTGTTGTGCGATAATATTTTTTCTCTGCAATTATCTTAATTATGATTTTATATTCAAAGTAAACTAATAACAAATAATTTTATCACTTCCATCAGTAAATTTTTGGACATTATTATCAATCTTAAGTACTGAAAAGTTTTATCAAAACACTGGCTAAACTACAAACGATCAGTAATAGATTTTTGTTACATATTTAGCGAAAACAGTCAACTATTCATTGTTGATTTAATATTTTTGTAGTAACTATTAAACGAAAATATTATTATCAATTTTTTATTCATAGACTTTTATTGTTCACAAATTATATATCCAACATCAAAAATATTTTTTAATTAAAAATTATTTCTGCCACTTAAGATGATACTATCATTTTCATGGTTTAACTTTTTTTTTTTTCACCTCTCAGAAATGTCGTAGCGACAATTGGAGATCTCCAGAAGAGCGTAAATATAATCGTCGTCCATCAAGCAACACATCTCTAAGTGATTCACAACAAAAAAATAGCTTCAGGAAATTTGGGACAATGCCTCATTTTCAGAAAAATATTTCACAGAGAAATTCAGAGTTGACATTTCCAACTCTCCATACCAATAGCACTTTTGTTAGTGGGGAAAGTTCAACTCAAGAGCCACTTTATCCTCCACAATTTCATGTTCAACCCCATCACCTCAACATTGGCAATTCATTCAATAACTCATTTTCGTCGATTTCTTATAATGTTGGTGGTGTAATACAACAACAACGTGGTGTATCATTCGAGACGCTGGATTCATCACAACAATTACAAGGTTCAATTATTGGGAGCACTAATTATAGGTCTGACCTGACATTGAACAATGGTGATCGTCATACTCAAAATGATTACAACTTGAATCTCAATGTGCCCCATGGAACAACATATCCAGGTAACATAATGTTGTTTGATATCGATATTGAAAGTGCGACTTGTAACAAATTGAAAGTAACAAATGCTAATTTTCAATGACATATTGTTGAACCAAATATATCTTATCCAAGCAATATTATCACGACACCATATAAGGGAGTGATTTAAATGAGAAGAAAAATCGTTATGTGTATTTCAATTTCATTAATATGGATTATCTCTTTCAGAATCTTGGACTTCCATGAGCAAATCTACTCAATGAATATGACACTGAGTTTGAACAAGTCTATTATGATAATAAGGTTAGTGCTTTTATCTAATTTGGTATTATATTTATTTTGTGTTTGATCACTGATATTAACTGAAATCAATATAAATTTTAATTTATATATTCATATAGGATATGAGATTAAATTCTATTTTTCGATGTTCATTTGGAATTATAATTGAATCAAATAGTTCCTTCGAGAATTGGATAGTGTTCTGTTAAAAAATTTCAGTATTATGAAGCTAAGAATTGTGAAAGAAATCAATTTTGACGTAAAATAAAATAAATCATTTTCTCCTTTTTATATAAAAAAAACCTTAATTTTTTTGATAACTTAATACCGGCGTATTTTTAGTTTTATTTTTTGTATATCTTGTAGTATATCTCAAACTTACATATATATGCAGGTGATAATGACTTTGGGAGTTCAAATATCAAGAATAGTAGATCATTATGATAAATCATCAATATGAGTATCCAATGTAACCGAGATTATCGTGACAATCCTCATAGGAGTTATTTACAGTGATAAGGTTATTTTCACAAGTGAATATTGCATCTTTTATTTCTGATCAGACTATTTTATTTTGTATGACTTGTGTTGTTTAAACTAATGGTAATTTATTTTTGTTTTTCTATTTAGAACTATAATAGTCAATATTAAATTACATGTTTTCGTTCTTTTTTTCATTTGAAATTATCATTTGTTTTTGGTATCAAATTCATTTATCATGGCATCTTCGTGTAGTACATAATGTAACTTTTTTTTTTATATACATTAGGTACATATTTTATAAACTAATCTGAATGTTATTTTGATATAATTTTTTTTGTGGGCTAATTTATTCAGCCCTGAAAACTATTATATTCGAACGTCCATTATGAAGGAGAAAATGAGAGTTCACTAAAGTTTTTTTTTTGGTAGGATAAATGAAAGATAACATACATTAAAGATTCTGGCAAGAGAAATTCAAATTTCAAATAAAGAAATGAGCTAATAAAGTCATTCACAAGTCAAAATGGTGCATGATTATGTTCATGATATTCTATATCGATATTGTGTTAAGAGACTACCTAAACATAGAGGATCCAAAATATTACATGAAAGAGACAGTTCAAATTAGTATATTGACTTAAGTCATCCATAACCACTCAAAGTTGTTCGGATATTTCACTTAAACACCTCTACTAGAGTCTGCACCTATTGAACACTTATACTATTCAAAACTAGTACCTATTAAACATTTTTCGTTGATGTGGCATGGGAAGTGCAGTACACAGACATTCAGAGCGTGAGAGACCATGTTTTGCTTTTTTTCATATCTCTTTCTTCTTCTTTCTTCCTTAATTATACGTAACTACTTCCACCACCATTTCCACCGATACCGCTTTCTCTCTTATCATCAACCACCTCATTCTCTCCTTGACCACTACCATATTCATCTGGAAAGCATCCCTACCATTTTCAAGAATTAAAAATTCAACCTGAAATTGAGTTTCCTCCGGTACCAAGCACACAAACGAGATAAAAAGAAGCAAATGGAAGTGAGTTCACCTAATGTAATTTCGAAATTCCTTTTTCACAAATATTTTTTTCTTCTGAAAACAACTTAATTCGTTCATTAACAATTTAATTTCTTTCCGTAAAAAAGACGAGCAAAGGGATGAAAATGAAGAAATTGAAGAAGTGTTGATTTCAAACAAAAATTTCAGAAATTCTTTTGTAGAGTTGAAAAATTTCTTCATTGAAACATATCAATTTCACCATTAATGATTTCTTTGAACTTTCTTTAGAAACTGAGAAGATTAAAAAAAGGATAAAAATGAAGAAATCGAACAAGGATATGTAGTTTGCTATTTCAATTTTTTTTTCTTTAAAATCAAAATGGAAAAGGAAAAGTTGAACGAAGAGACCTGATGGTGGCTCAAAGGTCCATGGGTGGACAAAGACCTTCTTTTCCTTTTTTTTTTTTTTAAAAAAATTACGTATAATTTTTAATAAATATTTTGGCTCAAAATGCCATATGTATGTTATTCATTCGTCAAATTGTCACATCAGCGCGAGTGTATTACACACCTCTTATACTTGTAGTTATTTATTAAAAAAGTGTTCAAATGGTTCAAATTCGAGCTGGTGTAGGTGTTCTATAGGCATAAGGTTAGATTGAGATGTCTAAGTGAAATATGCAGATAACTTTGAGTTGTTGTGGATGACCTAAGCCATTTAAAATTGTTATTTATTACATGCATATATCTAGTCTTTGATGTGTCGTTATAAGATAATAATCGTAACTCATCATGATCTTTAGATTACATCGACCTTTTTAATATGTTCGGATGAATATTGAGCATTTCTTGATGATTTAATGGAGAGAAGAGTGTCATGTATACATTTTGAAATATATTTTAAAGTACCATGTTATATAGTAAGAGATATACATTCGAATATACATATTGTAAATGTAAATGACTAAACAAACTTATTTTTTGGATAAACATTTTGTGAAGAATCGATGCCAATTTAGTTATGCATACAAATGATTTAAAAAAAATACATACAGTGTTTAACACATAGATAGTGTAAGCCAATTCTTGATACATAAGATATACGACAATAAATTCCTTTAATACTCGATAATTTAGTAATCTAACTAAACAAATATTGATTTATGTATACCAAAATACATCAAATTGATACAACGCATTCATACAAAGTATTAGTATCACATATAAAAAATTATTTGACTTTGAATTCTAGTCCTTATTATTATGTTACTAATAATATTTAGTATGCCTAATATAATATTTGAGGCAGCGAAAATGATATTTTGATCTACGTAATTTTAGGAGAAACAATAAAATTTTATGATCTAGATAGAAGATTTACAACACATCTGTTATTGCTAAATACTTTTTTGATAAAAAGTATATTAATATTATGTAGGACTTGTGCATACATGTTAATTCGTAGTGCAACAAGATGCTTACAAATCCTCAATTTCTAATAATATTTTTACAAAATGATTAAAGAAAATGAGAGAAAAAATGAGATACAAGGGAGAATTAATAACAACAACATATCTAGTAAAATCTCATAATTAGGTCTGAAAAGAATTTAATATACGCAAACCTTATCATTACCTCGTAAATATATAAATTTACAGAAATAAATAAAAGATGAATACAAGTTTATGATAACATTCATGCTCTCTTTTCTAATTTAATTTTAAAATGAACTTTGAATAAGATAAAAAGAAGATAGTACCTTCAATGGGATGTAAGAAATTCTAATTTGTAATAGAAATGTTCACGACCAATATGAGTTATGATGCAATAGTGAGACTGCTTTACCCTTAATCAGAGGTCTTAGGTTCGAGCTCTAGCATGGAGAAATCTTATTGGGAGCACTATGCAGTATGTTATGCAAATTTAATTAGAGCCCCGATACGAACTCCGATACACTAGGTAAGGTAAAAAAAAGAAGATAAAAATGTTCACAAGTACTAAACCCAACTAAGAAAATGTAACTACTATAGATCGAATAACAATTGATGAACACAAAAAGCAATATTTTAGTGGTATTCATTATATTCCTCCGATTCCACTATCAAAATACATTTATACTTCTAAAAGATTTGACAAAATCATAAAATGTAATCAAGAGCGGCTTAAAATAATCAATGGCCTAAAATTAAATTTCAATAAAGGAACCTTTTGATGAAATTTATGTGTATATTTGTTTGGAGTCCGGAGTTAAAAGGGTAAAAAATATTGTCAAAAATTTCAAAAGGGCACATCATTTTTTTTTTAACCAAAAGGGTAAAATCGCTCCTGAGGGAGCGATATCCTTCGGAGAAAATTAACTCTGTCTACTCCGTTAAAATAAACAAAAATCGCTGCCCCAGCAGCGATTTTATCATTTTTTTAATTGTTTTTCTCTTAAAATTGCTGCCTTAGCAGCGAATTTGTCAATCTTTTTTTTTATCGCTGCACCGACAACGATTTTGTCAAATTTTAATTATTATTTGTTTTTTTTTAAAAAAAATCGCTGCACCAGCAGCAATTTTATCAAATTTTAATTATTACTTTTTTTAAAAAAAAATTAATATCGCTGCAATAGCAGCGATTCTCTTTTATTTTTTTATTTTTCCAAAACTTCTTTTAAAAAAAAGTTTAAAGACAAAACGCTTTGGAAAAATAAAAGTTTTGGAATAAAACGCTGCTCAGCAGCTATTTAAAAATAAATAAATGTAATTGCAGTGACTTTAATTTATTTTTTTTATGTAAAAAAAAGAAAAAACGCTGCTGGAACAACGATTTACTTTAAAAAAATAAATTAAAATCGACAAAATCGCTGCCGGTGCAGCAATTTTTTCTTTTTTTTTTAAAAAAAAAAAAAAATTGGCAAAAATTTGATGTTGTAGCAGCGATTTTATGATTTTTTTTTTTTTTTTTTGACAAAATCGCTGCCACACAGCAGCGATTGTTATATTTTAACGTAACGGAGTAGACGGAGTTAATTTTCTCTAAAGGATATCGCTCCAAAAAAAAAAAAGAAATTGCTGCCAAACTTTTACTTTTCCAAAGCGTTTTGTCTTTAAACTTTTTTTTTAAAGAAATTTTGGAAAAAAATTAAAAAGAAAAATAAAAAAATAAAAGAGAATCTGCGATATTAATTTTTTTTTTTTAAAAAGGCTGCTTAAAAAATAATAATTAAAATTTGACAAAATCGCTGCCGGTGCAGTGATTTTTTTAAAAAAATAAAAATTTGACAAATTCGTTGTTAAGGCAGCAATTTTAAGAGATAACAATAAAAAAAAATCGACAAAATCGCTGCTGGGGCAGCGATTTTTGTTTATTTTAACGGAGTAGACGGAGTTAATTTTCTTCGAAGGATATCTCTCCCTCAGGAGCGATTTTACCCTTTTGGTTAAAAAAAATTTGATGTGCCATTTTGAAATTTTTGACATTTTTTTTTTTACCTTTTTAACTCCGGACTCTATTTATTTGTAGCTCATCCTTAAATTTTTTTCAAGTACGAAATCGTGAAAAACATATGAATTATAAATTCATATGAATACTTACTTATAGTTGTTTTTACTTATTCAGACAAATTATGTTAAAACTGCAAAATAAAGTTATCTTAATCAGAAAAAAATGAAATATGTGGAGAAAAAACAACTCAAAAAATAAAAGAGAATAACTTATTAACAACTTATCATTATTTGCTCATTCATTTAAAAAATCTCAATAAACTTTTTAAATTGTATATATTTATACAAATTATGATACTCATTATACGTAACAGTAACAAAATTGGGTATTTGATATTTTTAGGATCGAAAGCAACAACTTCAATAGTCTTACTCGAGAGTCATCCTTGAATATTACATTGGTTGCAAACTGAAATATAATCTTTCTTGACTATTTGGAGGCATTGCGAAAAGATAACTTTATAATTTGACTTCTTAGATTTAGATTTAGGCAAATTGAGACTTTCTTAAATTTTCTGTAATCCTTTATGAAATAATATATTGATTGACTGAATTAAGGCATAATGTGGTCTCATATAAATAAAATGATGAATATTTATGCGGATAGCGACGTCTTAATTAACTACTTGAGTATCAAGTCATCTACTCGTAAATTCATTCTTACTCTATTTTTTTAAAACTATAAATAAATTTTTAAAATTTAACTAATACATATCCAAACACAAATTATACCAAAGAAAAATAAAAATTATTCCAACAAAATAAAAAAGTAGAAGTTGGTTGATAAAATATGATAGAAATTGCATTTGATAGTCAATTCAATTATACGTTTATAATTTTAATATAAGATTTTGATTAATCTTTGAATAAGTCCTCTTGTATTCTATATCTTTTGATTATATATTCATTTCATTTTATATATGGGTACTAAACGGGTCGGTTCTAACCCGTTTACTTCTTCTATAAATGTCACCATCATCACCCGGTAAAATCCTCTTTTTTTTCTTTATTTTTTTTCTTTTTTTTTTGTTTTTCCCTTTGTTCGAGCACCTTCTTTTTCTATTTGCTTAGAGAACCCTACCACCGCGTTCGAAGGGCTGGTGACTATCTCCTTCTTCGTTCATCAATCGATTGAATCGATCTTTGAAGAAAATGCAGAATCAGAGGCTGAAGCAACAACAGCAGCAAGCTTTGATGCAACAAGCGCTTCTTCAGCAACAGTCTCTCTATCATCCTGGCCTCTTAGCTCCTCCTCAGGTTCGTCTCCTGTTTTTTTTTTTTTTTTTTTTTTTTTTGGGGGTAATTTATTCAATTTTCTGGTTGTATGAGTGTATTTTGTTGAGTGATTTGTTATTTTTTTGGCATCGCGGTGGATATTCGCGATTTTTAGGTTTTGCTTTGTATTGTGTTTGATTTATCTGGAAATATTGGGCATGAAGATATTAATTTTTTTGTTTTAATTTGTTTGTACTACTTTACTTTTTAGTCGGTTTCGAGATGAGTGCATTTTTTTTGGCAACATTTTAATTCCAATTTTACACCTGACATGATATTTTGGTACATTTGACATATGTAACTATATGATTCAAAAGTTTATTTTTTTTTTTGTTTTTTTAACTCTGTGCTGAGTCAAAATAGGGCAAACAAATTGGAACGGAGTGAGTGTTTTTTTTTCAGAACTGTTTCGACTTGAAGTTGATCCTTTTTTTTTTTTCCTGGTGGACTTGCAGTGCTTTTTGTTAGAAATTTAGTGTTTGGATGTGTATTGGTGGGTTTGGCTGATAAGTGTTGTGTTTATTTAGTTCATTTCTCGGTTGGATGAGGCTTCTCATGATGTGGATCATACTCTTTCTGATACAGGCTTAAGATTGTTGACCCACTTTGATTATCTCAAGAGAAAAACTTAATTATAATAATACAGGCTTAAGGGGTTTGCCTTCTGGGTCGAGCTCGTCGCATCTGGCTTGCCTAGTGCGGTTTTCCTCTCCTATGTGGTTTACGAGCTATTGCATAGGAGCGGGGGCTTTACCCTGTGCGCACCCAAAGGGTAGCGGCTGCGGGTTTCCCTTGTCATAAAAAAAAAAACAACTTAATTATAATAATAAAAAAGGGGGGCTGTTAGAGTATAAATCTGGTCTTTATTGATTTGTAAGAGTTCCCAAATGCATTTATGTTGGTTCTGGTTACTCTTATCTGTATCTCTAAAATTTTGGTTGGATACTTATATTCTTTCTAAGTGTGGAGCATGTTATGCCATAAGTTCGAACTTGGCTTTTTGGAAGCATCTATTTGTGCACTCTTCATTGCAGCACCTCAATTTCTGAAATCTACTTAAATTTCTCTTTACAGTGTGTATAGCACGAAGGAAAATGTTTTTATGAAGATACTTCACACTGAGATTATTTTCTGAATCATTTTTGTGTTTCATTGAGTATAAAAATCAGAGATATATGGTAATCATACAAGGTGGAGGATCGGTATTGAAGATAGACTTTGGTTATGTTCTTATGTATTAAAGATTGATAAATAATATTTTGATTGTTGGTTGAAGTGACATGGAGTATGAGCTTAGTTACATGGAAAAAACTAAATGTAACCAAATAACAATCTACAAATCCATCTTTAATTTCACTATAGCTAGATTTGGTGAGTTTCATGTGATATATGGTCCAAAATGCAATATTCTTAATTTTAAGAGATTTGTTCTTTGAAGAAGTAGTATGTGGACCCTCCTTCAAGGGAGCCAGATAGTGAAAGGTTTATTCTTTTGTTATCTTGCTGATTATGCTTGACCAAGTGATTTATGACTGGGTCAATTTAGAAAGTCTCAAACAAGGCAAGGCTAGATGAAATGCGAAGAAAGATTTGGCTTTTGACTCATAGAAAAAGGACCGTCTCAGCTCAACCTTAAAACCTACTGAGATAAGATAGGTGACTGAAGGGAGAACTAGATGTATTCCTAGGGGCAGTGAGCGTAGTTTGAGAAAGTGAAAAGGAATTATACTTGAATCTGCGAGAGCTGTAGAAACTCTATGTAGTTTGTATATTCATGGTTGTGGCATAGGAAAAGACCATATATTAAAACCATTAGGAACTTCAAATCTTGGAGACATGGTCTAGTCACGAGGTAGTACCTTATTGTGGTGTTGGATTTGAAGTTTTTATGGAGTCTTGTTTTGTTGTAGGAGTCTACCCATTGTTCATAATGTCTCAAAATGATATGTCATAGAGTAACAATGTTTTATTTTAGAGATTTAATTGAATGATGATTATTCCCTCAGTATTAAAATAGCTGCAGACCTTATATATTGCTTAGGTTTACTTTCTCTCTTTTGGCTTGCTAGTGATGTATGGTACTAGGTGAACAGCTCTTTTGAGAGAAAATCCGATTATTCAATGGGATCCTTCTTATGGGAATCAATTATCTTCAATTTTGTCACGAGTTTGTTGTAAATTGGTCCTTTGTAACGGAACTTTCTGCTGTATATCTTCTTCCCCCTTACACAATGAAGTCAACAAAAAATAGGAGGGAGAGGGGAAGAAAGAAGTAGGAAAAAGACAATTTCTAGATACTTGTTGGAACTGTAATGGGATACCATTTTGCTGCCATCATCTATAAAGCTGTATTTAATCTATGACAGAATGCTGCTTTTATGGTCTGTTCTTTTCACTTCTACATCCTTGTTATTTTCTAGCTTTTGTGTGTTGGGGTGGTGGGTTGGGAGAGGGAGCTTTATCTTTTTCTTTATGATTCATGAAATTTCTTCCTGTTTTCCATATATAATCTGTGAATGATGCTTGGATTTTCTACTTTTGTTTATTCTTATCACCTTAGACAGTCATATACATTTGGTTCGATGCAGATTGAGCCAATACCTAGTGGAAATCTGCCTCCTGGGTTTGATCCAAGCACATGCCGCAGTGTGTGAGTGTCCTTTTGGGGTCCCGTCTATTTTTTCTCTCTTCCTGCCTGTTTGCTTTGACGTTTTTGAATTTTATGCATTTAACTTAGTTTTAATTTGTTATGATTTGATTATTGGAGAAGGTTCTTATAGCTTTGTGTATTTTTTTTCCTTTGTTTTTCTTTTTTTAAATCTTTTAGTTTCTTTATTTCTGAGAAAATGCAGGTTTGTTGGGAATATCCACCCGCAAGTGACTGAACCTCTTCTTCAGGAAGTTTTCTCTAGTACTGGTCTTGTGGAAGGATGTAAGCTGATAAGGAAGGAAAAGGTTAATTTTCTTCTCTCCTTGCTTAGCTTGTCTGAATTCTCTACGACTAAGACTTCCTCCCTCTTGTCTTTAAGTATTGTATACTTTTTCTCTCTCTCTGACTCTGTCATTTACAAGTCTGTTCTGTCATGCAGTCATCATATGGTTTCATCCACTACTATGATCGTAGATCAGCTGCACTTGCTATAGTCTCTCTTAATGGAAGGCATCTGTAAGTAAATTTATGAGCTCTCTATTTCAAACTTGGCCTTGGTTCAACTGTGACTCTTACTCTGTCGTTACAGGTTTGGGCAGCCTATTAAAGTTAATTGGGCATTTGCCAGTGGACAGAGGGAGGACACTTCAAGTAAGTTTCAGTTTCTATCTATCAATGTTTAACCCTCAATTAACTTTGCGCTTCGCACATTATTTCTTCTTGGTGCTAGTTTGTGAACCTACGTGAAGAGTGTTTTGCTGCTCTTTGCAGGCCACTTTAATATATTTGTTGGTGATCTGAGCCCCGAAGTTACTGATGCAATGCTATTTGCTTGCTTCTCTGTTTACCCTGGTTGCTCGTAAGTGTCATCCTCCGATTTGAACCCACCCTAAAAAATGTCAGAAGACTCTTTTCATCATTGAATATCACCTAATGATTGTACCATGCCTTTAATGCATTTACTTCAGAAGGTTTAAAATGCATCCACGAGGGAAAAATGATAGGGTTGGCGATGCTTAAATACAATGGCTAATTATCCCTTTTTAATGACAGTGATGCAAGGGTAATGTGGGATCAAAAGACTGGGCGTTCTAGGGGTTTTGGTTTTGTTTCTTTCCGTAACCAACAGGTAACTTTTTGGTATATAGCTTCATGTTTTCTTTTTTCATCCCCTCTTTGATATTGTAATAAATTCTTCTTTTTTTTTTGCAGGATGCTCAAAGTGCCATTAATGATTTAACAGGTAGAGAGCATTTGATCAGTTCTTGTACACATTTCACTTTGTTCAATGTGTATGTTGTAGACCGTTCCTATACAGTAGGAAGCTATAAGATTTCATTTAATCATTAAACCTTAAGTTCAAGTATAAACTTGCTTCTAATCTGAATGGCTGATTGTGCGCATTTTATTTCTCCTTTGTTTCTGAAGGCAAATGGCTTGGTAGTAGGCAGATACGTTGCAACTGGGCTACCAAAGGTGCTAACTCGAATGATGACAAACAGAGTTCTGATGCCAAAAGTGTTGTGGAATTAACAAATGGTTCATCAGGTATGTAGTTTTTTAATGAATCCTTGGCCAGTGCTTTAATTGGTAAAGAAATTTATGCAAGACAAGCTTAAGCACTGTGTATCGACACTAGTTGAATTCAGTACTTGTACTTCACTTCGTTGTGTACTCAGTCAATGTCGTTCTTGCCCCCTTTGTACATGGTCAATATCATAAACTAAATTCCCTGTTTATTTGCCTTTTTGGTATTGTAGAAGATGGTAAAGAGGCAGCGAATAGTGATGCTCCTGAAAATAACCCACAATACACCACTGTTTATGTGGGCAATATTGCTCCTGAGGTGAGGACATCTCTTACCATTGTTTAGTGTCCACCTTTCCTCCATTAAGATGTCAACGTTCTCTTCTAGTTTCCTTCTTGAATTTGCTTCCTGCCTTTGGCAAGGACTTTGCCCTTACAAGTCTTTGTTATTTCAGGTAACACAGCTCGATCTCCATCGCTACTTTCATGCCCTTGGTGCAGGAGTGATTGAGGAAATTCGAATTCAGCGAGATAAAGGATTTGGCTTTGTAAGATACAATACTCATGCTGAGGCAGCTTTAGCAATTCAAATGGGAAATACCCACTCAGTTCTGGGTGGAAGGCAGATTAAGGTTAATCTTTGTGCTTGATACCATTTCAGCTCTAGTTGTGTGATCTTAGACTAATCTGTTGTGTTAAATTTTTATAGCCAACTGCTCTAATTTGTGTGCTTACAGTGTTCGTGGGGTAACAAGCCAACTCCGCCTGGAACAACCTCAAACCCACTTCCTCCACCAGCTCCCACACCATTAGGTATTTCAGCCACTGACCTTTTGGCTTATGAGAGACAGCTAGCTATGAGCAAGATGGGTGGTGTCCCGGGCCTCATGGGTCAATATCCTTTGAAGCAAGCATCAATGGGGATGGCCTCTGGAGCAAGCCAAGCTATATATGATGGTGGTTTCCAGAATGTTGCTGCACAACAGCTCATGTATTATCAGTGATGTGCTGAGATCTGGCTCTGCGGTTGTCGTTGCCTTTCTACCTAGTTTGCCTTTAATAACACTTGTTTTTTTTCTTTTTTTCGTTTTCATGTTCTCTATTTTTGTTCTTAATATTTAGGCATCATGCCTAGTTAGATGTGAGTGCCACGTGTATCAATACGTATAATGTATGCTTTGTCTTCCAGTTTATTAGTAGGAATGAGGGAATACTACGAGGTTTGCTCCATTATTGTTGTTCATACATGCTTTGATCTGGAACATTTTCTTCGTCTTGTTTCGAGAATTTTGATGCAACTTCTCTAGCAGGCAACGCTTTCGGGTACAGTATAAACTTGAGAGGTTGCTACTGCATCCATACAAGTTTGCTTCTTAACCGTCAAGAAAATGAGTTTGTTTTAGTAATGACGTATTTGAATTTGCATTTGCTATTGCTTTTGCTTGTTAACCATCAAGGTTTTAGCAATTACGTATTTGAATTTGCTTCTGCTTGTAGTTTGTGGAATTTTATGTATTAAGGCCATGTATAATAAGAGAGCAAAATAAATTAAAATGGAGGAACATTTTCTTACCGTTAAATTGAAAATCAAATTGTTAAGGATAAATCAACTGAAAATCAACAATAAATATCATATTGATTTGGTTATTAGCGTGTGAAAAAATTAAAAACTGATTAGGTAATACAAAAAACAAAGCGGTCGATGAGCACCTCCGGTATCCCCTTCCTTTTTTAGTTCCGATCATGTTCCCCCTCTACAAATCTCTATTTTTCTATATTACTATTTGTTTTAATGCTATATTAGATAATTAGGTAAAATATTTATTACTAATTATAATTAATAGCTCATTTTCGTCACCTTAGATAAAATTACTGTAAACGATAAAATTATTATATTTAGTAATTAAGCGTAAATAACTTACCATGAAAATCTCTCAAATTCTACATTTTAATTGCATGATTTGTTTCTCAATGATCTGATCTTTATTTGTTAGCTTTAGTTATTTATATGGAAAATTACATAAATACACATCTTATTTTATCATAAACTCTAAAATTTTCTACAATTTAAAAAATTACAAAAGTTTCCTCTTGGATACATCCCTATTCCCTCTCGGATAAATTCCTTCCTTCTTGATACATTCCTCTCCCCTTTCGGATACATTCCTCCCATTTAGTAATGTATCATTCTCAATTTGTGAGCTACGTATCCGTAGATTTTCTGATAAATTCGAGATCCTATATATTCAGAAATTTTTGTAATTTGAAAAAGAATAGAGATATAATGTAATTAGGATCTTAAGAGATTTATGTAATTTTTACAATTTATATTTCGCGGAAAAATTCTTTTAAGTGCATGAAGCAGGTGTTCGGGTCAATACCATCTCGAAAGAGAATTGGATCCTGAACGGGTCCAGTTGGGCTTCCCTTTTTATTCAACCATTTTTATTTATTTATTTATTTACTGAAACAAAACCAAAACGTCCCGAGTCAATTTCTATCCTCTCTCTGTGCTTGTTAATTATGCCCAATACACAGATACTACTTCACTAAGTCTCCGGCACCGGATCAACGCTGCTGTAGAATTTTCCGGCAATGGGGGTTTCGTTTAAGGTTTCCAAAACCGGTGCAAGGTTTCGGCCCAAACCAGTACATCCCGACACCGAAGAACACGACGACGTCGCTGTTGGTGCTAACAAAGAAAGGAATTTAGTTATTTCACAAAACAAATCCAATTCCGCATCGACTGGAAAGCTCACGGTAATTTTACCATTCACATGTTCTGTAATTGGGTTTGATTTTCAATTTCTTCATTTTTTGGTGGTCAGTATGCTAAATTCGTAAATTTTCCCTTTTGTAAGATGAGTTTAATTTGATTTGAGTTCTTTGCATATTTCACTCCCAATGTTTGCTGCTTTTACTGTTGCTCTAGCACGCTCTAAGTGCAAAAAGACAAGTTTTTGAGTTGCACTTGAGCGGGCATTTTCGATTTCTATCCTTTTCCTTATGATCTAACCCTAAACTATTTATTTCCTTGTAAAACCATGAATGAATTTATAATTATGTGAAGTTTGCGTGGCTGACTAACTTTGAGGAGTAAAATATTGAAGGGATATTTGGTTCTTTGGATTGCAATAAATGGATAATTATAAGGTGAATCAAGGGTGTTGCTTAGTGGTCAATGAAGTGGGTTGATAATTCGTGGAACATGTCGGGGTGTGCACAAGCTTGTCTTGACACCAGGATTGTCAAAAATAATAATAATAATAATAATATGTTGATCGTTATACAATGAACACTAATACAAAGATTATAATGCACATGTTGTAATACCAAAGTCAAGATTAGTTGTGTCCTGATATTGCTAATATGTGTATTTTTGTTTCACATTTAATTTCGTATGGAATAATACAGACTGTCACAGAAGTTATGGAAGTATTGGTTTTTATATGTTTTAATTTTTATCTTGGAACTCCTACACTGAATGGTGCAGCCGAAACCAACGTTGTATTAATAATGCACAATTTTGTGTCTGGATTCTTATAAGCAAATTAGACGATCTCAAAGAGTACAATTAGAATATCCTAAACTTCATCTTTTGTAAATGAGGTTGAATGTGCTGGAAACTTCCCTGCCTACACACATTTGATTTGTATGCGAGACTGAAAGAATCCTGAACAGTATGAATGAACATGCAGTAAAGGTAAATGGAGCTTCTAGCTCATGAAATTTAATAAAGAAAGGACATAAATGAAGCCAAACTTTTAGCAAGATCAAGTTGGACTTCTAAAATGTGGTGACGTGAGAGATCCAAGTTGTCAGCTAATGTTCACTGCCTCAAATAGTTAATCCATCATGCATAGTTACTTGACTCATGTGCTGTTAATCTTATTAGCATATCATGAAAAAGTATGCCTCATATATTGTGTTTCTTTTGAAGAATCGCTCAAAATTTTAACTTCACTGATAACATCCTCCTGTCTGCCATAGGGTGCGGTTGTGCATGGAAGCAAGGATGTTACCACAGTCCCTGGTAAGTGAAGATATTGTAAAGGAATTCCATTTATATGGGGAGGTCAAATGACCGTTCTCTCTCCCACTTATGTTACCATTTTTTTAATTTCAAGAGTTGTGCATTTTTCAGTATTCTTATTTTGCTGTATTGAGCAGATAATGAAGTTTCCTTCACATTGTGCCTTTTCCTGGATGGATATTCTATTGGGAAGCCCTCTGAGGTTTGTTGTTAATCATCTCATATGCACTATATAATAGTTCAGGCTTTGGGCTGATGGTTTTATGTTTTCCTTTTCAGATGCAGAATGAATATGGGCATCAAGCCTCTGAAAATGTTCCGAAATTATTGCATCCATATGATAGAGCATCTGAAACTCTCTTTTCAGTAAGTGTACTGAGCTTTATTTTTCCTCTTTTCCTTATCTCTCTCTATCTCTGGGTGTGTGGATCATCTGTTGCTTTGTTCCTGAACTCTTTTTTTAACAAATTTATAGCAAAAGAAGATAGTGTAAAATATATGTACAAATGAGAATCAACCACAATCATCTATCAAGTTTTTACAACTATCTATTCCAAAAGAATTCTCTCGTTACAAGAAATATATGAATGACACTTTGATATTTTTATTCTTAATTTACACTCGCAAGTCACAATACAACTTCCTATTCAATCCAAATATGTCCAAACTGCATACATTGGTTACCTCCAGCTAGACGTCTCAGTCCTTGGTAGCACCTAGAGAAAAGCCCGGGGCCAACATCTGTGATGTAAGGCTACTGTGCACCAGTAGGTGGTGCCCTCGCCATTGTCTTTACAAGCAATTCCAACTCACGATAATTTGCTTAGTCTTCTTAGATTATCCGCCATTAAGGTCACATCCTGCATTGCACCTACCAAGTGAAAAAAGCTGCTCTGTGGTGGTACCCAAATGTACTCAGCACCTCGCTCTTCTCCTTGCCTTCTGTTAACTCCCTGTATTTAGTTCCCGGCCCCGCCATATCCTCTTGTCTTCCTAACATGAACAGCTTGCAAAATACATTTATTTTCAGGTAGTTCTTAGTCATAGGTCTTGAGCTGCTAGCAAATAGTAGTATATTTTCGTGAAAGTCTAGTGTGATTGAGAAACAGAAACTTGATGCTCAGTTTTAAGTTGAACTCATCTGTCTGTGCTTTTTATAAGGATTTATCTGTCTTTTTTTTTAAAAAAAAGAAAAAAAGTTAAAAGAAGGATTTATCTGTCTATATACACTTGATCAGCAAAAACCTTATGGTGTGGTCGTTTTCATTTTGATAGTAATTAGCTTTTATAATAATAAGTCCTGTCATTATTAATTGGACTGGAGGAGTGAAAGCCCCACTTGATTGTGGGAATGCTTACAGTTTCTGATGCCAAAGCCATTCCACTCTTTACTCTTTCCTTTTCCAGGATGGATTTGGCTTCAGTATTCCTGAAGGAACTAAGTTTGCGGTTATGTAGATGATAACCAGCTTATACAAAGTTTGTTTGATTATCTTGTTCTACTATCTTATCTTTTCTTTGTATATTTGTACTGTTACCTTTCTCAAAATAATTTTTTTTGTATATTTATGCAACTGGAGGCAATTGAGTCTGGACATCTGCCAGGCGATATTTTGGAGGATATACCTTGCAAATATGTTGACGGAACTCTAGTCTGCGAGGTAAGGTTTCTGGTCCAGAAGAGCAATTATAACTCCTATAAGATTTATAATATCATGGGTTGTACTTTCTTCAATTTGTATTCACCATCTTGTGAATAGAGAATTGTTGTTTGTTTGTCGTATGCTAAGAGATGCTAATAGACCCGCTTCTTCTTAAGAAACACAAGCTCCCTCTGTCACAAAATGCGGAGTTGGAGTGAAATAGTTAAAGCATCTAATATTCGGTTTGGACTTTGGATTAGAAAATCAATCTTTCAATTTAGCTTTTTACTCTTGTATTTTTCTAACCTGTTTAGGATACGCTTTTCTCATGCCAATGGTCTTATGGGAAACAACAAGGTCTACGTACACCCCACCCTCATCATATCCCATTTATGGGGTCATACTGGGTATTATGTTGTTGTAGTAAAGTTACATATTTGGTAAATATGCAAGTAAAATATATCATAAATCCGTGTTTTATAATTAAAATATTGGGTACGTTTTACCTATAAAAATAAAAATAATAATTTAGGTACGTTTGAATGGATCCTTGTAAAAGGAAAAAATGTTAAATTCCCCAATACTTGTAGTGTCATGTAGACAGGAGAGAGGAAATTAGATTATGGGTTTGGAACTTCCAATTTTGCGTCTCTACTTAATGGAAGAGATCAAAACAACAAATGGACTTTTAACAGGATGTCAGTCACTCAGCTTTGTCATTGACTTTATTCTTCTTCTTGCGATATTTTCTACCTTCTACATTTATTTGTTCTCCTTCTGAAATTACTGTCACCATTCCTTTCCCTATTACATAAACATAGAATTAGGATAGTGTTTTATTACTTAAAATTACTATTGCAGGTGCGAGATTATCGTAAGTGCTTCCCTGAAGTTGGACAAAATGCGCCTTCAGCCACTGGTTGTCCCATTATTAACAGAGTATGTCTAAAAATGTCTCTTGAAAATGTGGTGAAGGACATTCCATTGATTTCAGATAGTGCTTGGACATATGGTGATATGATGGTTAGTAAGATCGACCCCTCTTAGTGGCATTCAAATGGTTTTGTATTTTAAAGAATTATTCTCTTATGCTGTAGGAAGTCGAATCCCGGATATTAAGAGCCCTACAACCACAACTCTGCTTAGACCCCGCCCCAAAGTTAGAAAGCCTCCACAACAACAAAGCTTCCTCAAAGGTAGTGTGCTTTATTCATCTTCATGTGGTAGAAGGAGCTCATGTATTTAAACTGTCCTATATTTCGTTTACAGTTAACATTGGGTATAGGAAATCTAAGGAGGAAAAGACTAAGGCAGCTTCCAGATGTGATTGTCATGTCTAATGATAAGATCCATGGGAAAAATATTTGCATAGATAGAGTGCCAGAAAGTTCAAGGTCAGGAGACACTGGACAGCTTCTGCCGCAGCCTGCTCATGAGAATCTGAACCGACAAAATAATGGACCAACCAATATGTTGGCACTAAGAAGTAACAGTTTTGGGTCTGAGACCTCTATTCCAGCATCGCCTTCGGTATCTCAGCAACCAAAGTATCAAATGGGGGTTGTGAGTCCAAGAATCATGCAGGACCATAGGTCAGGAGTTTTAAATGCATCAGTAGCTTCTCCTGCTGCGCCAGAAATGATGCTTTCATATGCAGATGCGATGAGCTCTGGTGCTGCTTCTTTACATGGTAAGAGAGAGAATCATGATGGCCAAGCATCTCCCCTGTCCAATTTAAACAAGAGGGCAAGGTTTACACATATGAGTGCTGATTCCAATCAACAGCAACTTATAGGAGGACAAATAGATGGATCTCATGCTCCAGATTTGCACTGGAAAAATTCCTTATTACAGCAACATTCAGTTCCCAGGGGAATTCCATATGCTAATACAAACATGCAAAAGTATCCTCAACAAATTTTTGAAGGGGGTCTGAACCAGGAAGCTGGAACAATGCCATTCACTGCAGGACAGCAAGGAATAAAGTATAACTTAAAGGAAGAGCCTGCTGAGATAGAGAGATTGGACAAATTAGAGCCAGGAAGGACTAAAAATGAGATGCAGATGGTGGAATCGGATATGAACCTTATGGAATCCCAGCAGGCCCGACTAAAGCAGAGAATGACTCAGCAGTTTACGCGGTCTGGTTTTCCTCAGACACCCTGGAATGGCCTTGGTCAGCCTCTTGAAAACAATCTTCGGAAAGAAGATCCATTCCAGAACAGGAAAATGGTGCAAAGTCCTCGTGTATCTGCAGGAGGCTTGCCTCAATCTCCTTTATCCTCTAAGTCTGGAGAGTTTTCTAATGGTTCTGTAGGAGCTCAATACGGTGCAGCTGTGACTAGTGGACTTATACAATCAATGAAGGAGAAGCAAGGATCCACATCTGTTGCTCCAGCTGGTGGAACAACTTCTATGACTTCTAGCGCCAATGATTCCATGCAGCGGCAACACCAGGCTCAAATTGCTGCAAGGCGGAGATCCAATTCTGTTCCTAAGGCCCCCATGATGAGTGGAGTCGGTTCTCCTGCCAGTGTCAGTACCATGAGTCTTCCAATAAATGCAAGCAGTCCTCCCGTAGGATCTACACAATCAGCTGACCAAATCATACTTGAAAGGTTCTCCAAAATTGAAATGCTGACAACTAGGTATGTTTATAGGACATTATTTTGACCATTTAAATAAGCTGTTATTTTGAATGAGCACAAGTTTATTATGTCAAATAGAGCACTTAAATTGTGTCATCTTGGTCAAAGGATATACCTCACATGCATATGTTACCTTTTGATAACTGATTCATTTAAAATAGTCTTTTGTGATTGTATTCCGTCGTTATAAAGGAGCTTAGTGGTTCAGTATCTGTGGTCTAGAAGTGCCAGACTATAACAATGGGCCAGACTAAAACAATAGAAGCTGTCTTATGTGGGACAACCAATGTTACTGGTGTGTAACATGTGTGTTGTGGGGGTGGGAGGCACTGGAAGAGTAGCTGCTCTAATATTCATATAATTCTATGCTATACCTTTAAAAATATGGAATACTTAAACGAGAATCCCAAAAACATAATCTAAGGTTTATGTTGAAAAAGGCTAGAGGGAACAACTGCTTTGTCATGTTGCCTATTTCTTGAACAACAGCTTTAGGAAGATAATTGAGACTAAATTAAGTGAATGCTTAAGCTCGTTGCCAGGTTTATTGCAAATTATGCAAAATATCATTATATGAATGCGCAAAGATGACGAGCTCAAAAAGAGAGACAGTCCTTTTTTGGTTCTCCGAAAAAAAGGGACTAGACAATGTTGACATGGGATGGAGGGATAAGTGTATCTTCTTCATCAAAAAATGGAGGGATAAGTGTATCTTTGTTCCTGGTCTCTGTTTTGTCTTTTCTCTGTCATTCCTACAGTAATGATCATATTTTTCTCTTTTTGGTGATAAATTTGATCATGCTCTTAAGCTATTTCATTTTTACAGCTTAAGTTGTCGGTTTGGTTTCTTCATTTCTTTCGTCTTGCACCCTTAAGTTTTAGCTAAACCCAGTATCTGCTCTTTTCTCCTGTAGCCCAGAAATCATGCCTGAAATGTATCTCAAAATGCATCCAATGCTGACGTCTGAGTTTATATCTTATTACTTAATGGGTATTAATAAGAACACGGTCCATTATTGTGCAGGAAATTACACCCAAATGACCTTGGAAATGGGTGGTCCTGAACTTTTGACCCCCACTTGCCCCATGGCAAACCTTCATGGTCAAAAGTCAAAACTTGTTAAACTTGAAGTCTTGACCATGAGGCAAACAAGGTTAAGAGTTCACGACCACCCACCTCCAAGCCCATTCTTGTAAATCATCCACTATTGTGCATAATAGGGTTCTGGTTTGAGTGATGAGTTACAATTTCACATTTCACCCGTCATCCACTATATAAATAATAATTCTTTTACTCCCCCATGCTTGTTCAAGTGATATCAAGTGATCTTTACTTCAGATGTAATTTATATCTTCTTATCATCTTGCTATTTTAACTGTGTATTTTTTCTCAACCACTGTTCTTAAAGCTTGATACTCCTATATAAAAATCCTCAAAAGCTCACATCAACCATCTGAGTTTCAGGTTTCAACTTAATCCCAAAAAGAGCAAGGTCGAGGAGTACTCTAGCAGGAAGCCAAATGTCTTTCCTACTCAGCAGCTGCATGTTCATCTTTCTAATGATTCAAACAACGAGAATGTCAAAGATGAATCCTGCAAAATGTCATTGTCAAAATCATTAGTAGGTGGCAGTACAAATGTTTGCAAAAGAAGAGTCTTGGATTTTCTGCAGACAGAGCGCGTTCTTCAAGGTCTGTCCATTATTAATGCACTCTCAATCTGTATCATATGCTATTTTCTAACCAATCCTTTGACTGCTTGATGTTATCTACTAGGAAATGGTTATTCATGTGTTCCTAAGGCGCGGACTAGAATGGTCTTGTCCGAAAAGCCAAATGACGGTACTGTGTCAATGCTTATTGGAGAAATAGAAGAGGTCGAATACACGACTGTTGAGGATCACCTCCCAACGCTGCCGAATACTGTGAGTGTTGTGCACAATATTTGTTTGTATGAACCAGACTGGACCAACCTCCTTTTTGGTGTCCACTCATTCTACTTGATCAAGTAGGACGAGATTCTGAAGCCAGTTATTCTGAGCTGAATTTTTAATTTAAAAGCTATATGGGAGCACCCTTAAAAGTAAAGTGGAAGAATGATAAGCATTCCATAACTCCTGGATCTAGGTTTCGATATGGTGGAGCTTTGAAATCCATTTCTGCTAGCATGTGCCAATCTTAATGGTGCAAATGTGTACAATACTCATTCGAACTCATTAAATTGGCTTGAACCTATTCAAGGCTAGCAGTTGAACCTTTTCATCAAACCAGCACTAAGATGGTAAACTAGCATTTACATCCAAAAAGCAAGAGTGTAGTCCTGTTTAGTTCTGCAGGAACTGATAGAATCTATACTCGTTTAGTTGTGCAGGAACTAATAAAATCTATCATTGTTTCATCATCATTGACATATTTAAATTTACACCAAAAAGAAAGTGAAATATACAGTCAGTTGGATATGGTAATCCTTGTAGCTTTAATTAATAAATTAAAAGAAGTCATATTGAGATAGATCTTATTGTTGTTCAAGTTATCTTTCTATAGCAGTTACATCGAGTAGAAAATCCTGTTCAATTTTGAGTTGAGCTATGGTGTATAACCTTCTCATAAGGTGAGTTATCCTGACATTTACATATCAAGTCTTAGGATCAGTCGATCAAATATTTGATGATAATCGCCTTTGATATGCATCTATCAATATCTTTGATGATGTTTGCCTCAGATGAATTCTAGATTTCAAACATTTAATCAAATTTCTCCTAGCAAAGTCTTAGTAAAGCGAGTAACAGAAATAGCTAGACGCAATTTTCGAGTTACTTAAGAGACATCAATTTGTTATATGATAAGGTGTATCTGAAACATGGAGAATTGGAGGAGACCTCATAGTAGCTGCTATAAGAGGCATTTTATTTTCATTTGTTTCAACCATTTTAAATTGGGATGCCAGTGAAAGAAACTTACAATGATCTTATGCATTTCTGTTTCTTATGTCTGAAATTTTCTTGTGACAGCACTTTGCAGACTTGCTTGCTGCACAGTTTTGTTCACTGGTAAGTTGTTTGCGTAAAATATAAAGCACAAAGGATCAATATTGCTTTATCAACTTGTTCTTATTTTTCCGTGCACCAATGTGTTTGCAGATGGCACGCGAAGGATACCTTGTGGAAGATCATGTCCAACCTAGACCAATCAGCATGAATCGTGCTTCAAGTAGTCAAACTAACATGCCAGGAATGCCACCAAATGGGTCAGTAGCTGATCTGCAGCAATACACCGAAGGGGTCTCTGGTCAGTTGTCCAATGAGCTTGCAAGGCCCTCTAACGGTATTAATTCATCAATAAATTCACCCCAGAACATGCAAGGCCAGAGAATACTGCCTTCCGGGAATGCTCAAGCATTACAGATCTCTCAAGGACTCCTGACGGGGGTTTCAATGCCTTCTAGAGCTCAACAATCTGATCCTTTATCCCCTCTGCAGCAGCAGCAACAACAGCAGCAGCAGAATCAACATCCTCTGATACAACAGCAACATCCACAGTTACAAAGATCCCAACTAATGCTTGCTTCAAATCCACTTGCTCACCTAAATACAGTTGGCCAGAATTCAATGCAGTTGGGTAATCAAATGGCTAATAAACCATCGGCAGTGCAACTTCAGCTATTACAACAGCAACAGCAGCAGCAGCAGCAGCAGCAACAACAACCACAACAGTTGCAGTCGCAACAATCCCAGTCGCAGCATCCACAGATGCAGAGGAAAATGATGATGAGCCTTGGTAATGTAGGTATGGGGAACATTAGCAATAACATCGCGGCGCTTGGTGGCCTTAGTAATGTTATGGGCATGGGAGGTGTAAGAGGAGTTGGTGGACCTGGAATTTCAGCTCCAATGGGAGCCATCGCTGGCATGGGCAATATATCTCAGAACACAATAAATATAAGCCAGGCAAATAATATCAGTAACGCAATCAGCCAGCAACTTCGCAGTGGTGCACTCACTCCACAACAAGCTGTTTTCATGCAAACCAAACTGAGAATGGTAGCACAGAATCGAACAAATATGTTGGGGAGCCCACAGTCAAGTTTAGGTGGTATTACAGGAAATAGACAAATGCATCCAGGTTCTACCGGTCTTTCAATCTTGGGTTCCCTCAACCGAGGTAATATCAATCCAATGCAGCGACCAGGAATGGGTCCAATGGGTCCGCCAAAACTAATGGCAGGTATGAATCTTTACATGAACCAGCAGCAACAACAACAGCAACAACAACAGCAGCAGCAGCAGCAGCAGCAGCAGCAGCAGCAACAGATACAGTTACAGCAGCAACAAATGCAGCAGCAACACATACAACAGCAGCAGCAATTGCAGCAACAGCAGCAAGAGACAGCTTCACCTTTACAGGCTGTAGTTTCACCTCCTCCAGTGGGCTCACCTTCAAATCTGGCAATCCCACAACAAATGAACCAAAATTCCCAGCAGCCACAGCAGCAACAACAACAGCAACATCAACAGGCCAGCCCACAGCAGATGAGCCAACGAACTCCACTCAGCCCACAGCTGAGTTCAGGGGCTATCCATCCTATGAGTACTGGTAATCCAGAAGCTTGCCCAGCAAGCCCTCAGTTGAGTTCACAAACCTTGGGGTCAGTAGGTAGTATAACCAATTCTCCGATGGAACTACAAGGTGTGAACAAGAGTAATTCCATTAATAATGCCTAATTGAGATGTAAGCTTCAGCTCCTTTAAAACGGTAGGCTGTTGCTATATCATCCCTGCCATGTCTATGTATACATCTGGTCAGGTTACCGTGAAGATGAAACAAAATGGTGCCTCTGGCCAGTGCTGGTTGAACAGATGTCTTTATAGGTTGTAGAACATGGATTGTCTGGTTTAATGGAATCCCAAAAAGGAAACCAGAGAGGACTTGGGGCATGCAAATTATTCATCTTTTTGCTCGAGAGAGTGAAGAGACAGCTTTTAATCTCCTGAGCAGGCTGAAAGAACACATGCTCCAATGTTGATCTGTGATAAGCTGGTCGAGCAACAATTATTCTAGGTTTATTCATATGTTTTGGGTATTCTATATGAGACGGATAATTCAGATTGTCTGGATTTGTTGTGATCAATCATATTGTAGTTCAATATGATCCTTGAGAACAGATTGTAGTTCATATCATAACCAGTGATATATAAAGATTTAACTCCAGTCTTGCATGAAGGAAATGTCATAGTTGTGATCTCTAGGTTGATAAACGTGTAAATGAGTACAATGTTTATGTGTATACAGTTTCTTATTTTCCTGGTAAAAGAATCATAGTTAGACCACATACTTCCAGATTAAAGAAACTTTTATGTCTGGTTGTATCGAATATGCCATCTGCCAAGTATGGCGTAATTGAGTACTCGGATAGGTAGTGCTTGTGCAGGGGATTATATTGACTTTATTTCGAAATTCGAATCTTGCCATTCTTTATTTGGAAACCCCAGGGTGTACTTTGTGGTAACCTGCTCATTGTGATAGATTGCAAATCACGTAGAAAATGTAAACCGTACTAGGTATGCCTCATGCGACGAGCTCGTGGCTGAGTAGCAAACAAAGGCTGGAATCAATCCCTTCGAACCACTCAACTATGCCCTTGGAGGCAATCTTGCCATTCTTTTTGCACCTAAACTCCCATCAATTTCTCCACTGAAGCCTAGAAACCAAAACTTGTCCCAAGTTGGTACTGATTTCACCTTGTGGTGGATTACGCGACTTTCTTTGTTTTTAATGTGCATTAGTTCATGTATCTAACGCCTTGGAGCATCCCTTTTTTTTTACATTTTGAGGACCCCAGTAATGAGTTGGGGAATTCTTATGTTTAGTTGCACCATTTTTTCAAGTCATATTTTCGCATTTACGAGCCAAATTTTAGGAATTATGTGACTTTCTTGGTATTTCGTGTATATTACACCATGGATCTGGCGGCTTGGAGCACCCAAATTTTTTTCCAGAAAAAACTTTATGAGGATCTCCGTGAGTTGGGCAAGCATTACATATAGTCACACTATTTTTTTAATGAATATTTTCGCATTTACGAGCCAACTTTTAGAAATTACGCGACTTTCTTTGTTTTTCGTGCATATTAGCACATGGATCTGACGCTTTGGATAACCCAATTTTTTTCTTCAAATAATGAGTTGGGGAGGGATTAATATTTTCGCATTTACGAGCCAACTTATAGGAATTACGCGACTTTCTTGGTTTTTCGTGTGTATTAGCCCATAGATTTGGCGCTTTGGAGCATCCAAAATTTTTTCTGAAAAAACTTTATGAGGACCTCCGTAAAGAGCTGAGAAGCATTACGTATAGTCAAACCATTTTTTAAGGCATATTTTAGCATTTGCGAGTCAACTTTTAGGAATTACGCGACTTTTTTGATTTTTCGTGTGTAATGCCCATAGATCTGGCGCCTTGGAGCACCCAATTTTTGTTTATGTAAAAACTTTATGAGGATCTCCGTAATAAGTTGGGGAAGCATTACGTAAAGTCACACCATTTTAAATCATATTTTCACATTTACGAGCCAACTTTTAGGAATTTCGTGTGTATTAGCCCAAAGATTTGGTGCCTTGGAGCACATGATTTTTTTTTTATCAAAATTTTTTATGAGGACCACCGTAATGAGTTGGGGAAGAATTACGTGTAGTTGAACCATTTTTAAGACATCTTCACATTTGCGAACCAACTTTTAGGAATAACGTGATTTTCTTGGTTTTTCTTGTGTATTAGCCCATAGATCTAGCGTCTTGGAGCACCCACAATATTTTTTTGAAAAAACTTTAACAAAGACCTCCGTAATGAGTTGGAGAAGCATTACGTATAGTCGCACCATCTTTTTAAGGTATTTTTTAACATTTACAAGCCAAATTTTATGAATTACGCTTTTTTTTTGTTTTTTTCGTGTGTATTAGCCCATGGATATGGCGCATTGGAGAACCCAAATTATTTTTTTCTGAAAAAACTTTTTGAGGACCTCCGTAATGAGTTGGGGAAGCATTACGTATAGTCACACAATTTTAAAGTCATATTTTTGCATTTAAGAAATAACTTTTAGAAATTACGCGACTTTCTTGTTTTTTAGTGTATATTAGTCCATGAATAAGGTGCCTTGAAATGCCCAAACAAATTCTAAGAAAACTTTATTAGGACTTCCTTAATGAGTTGGGGAAGCATTATGTATAGTCGCGTCATTGTTTTAAGGCATATTTTCGTATTTACGATCCAACTTTTAGGAATTATGTGACTCTCTTATTTTTTCATGTGTATTAGTCCATAGATCTGGTGCTTTGGAGCACTCAATTTTTTTCTGAAAAAACTTAATGAAAACTTCCGTAATGAGTTGGGGAAACATTACGTATATGCGCACCATTTTTTAAGGCACATTTTTCGCATTTACAAGCCAACTTTTAGGTATTACGCGACTTTCTTAAATTTTCGTGTGTATTAGCTCATGAATCCGACGTCTCGCAGCACCTAAAAATTCATTCAAAAAAACTTTATGAACCTCCGTAAAAGTTGGGGAAGCATCACGTATAGTCACACCATTTTTAAGGCATCACATGTACGAGCCAACTTTTATGAATTACACGACATTCTTAGTTTTTTGTGTGTATTAGCCCATGGATATGACGTCTTGGAGCACCCAAAATTTTTTTCTGAAAAAACTTTATTAGGATCTCTATAATGAGTTGGGGAAGCATTACGTAGAGTCACACTATTTTTAAGGCATATTTTCTCATTTACGTGCCTACTTTTAGGAATTACGTGACCTTCTTATTTTTTCGTGTGTATTAGCCCATGGATCTAGCGCCTTGGAGCACAAGAAAAATTATTATGAAAAAACATTATGAGGACCTCTGTAATGAGTTGGAGAAGCATTAGGTATAGTCACACAATTTTAAGGCATATTTTTGCATTTACGAGCCAACTTTTAGAAATTATGCAACTTTCTTTATTTTTTTTGCACGTATTTGCCCATGGATCTTGCGTCTTGGACCACTCAAAAATTCATTCCGAAAAACTTTATGAGGACCTCTATAATGAGTTGGGGAAGCATTATGTATAGTCGCACCATTTTTAAGACATATTTTCGCATTTATGAGCCAAGTTTTAGGAATTATGCGGTTTTCTTGGTTTTTTTGTGTATTAACCCATGAATTTGGTGCCTTAAAGCTCCAAAAAAAATAATCTTAAAAAACTTTATGAGGACCTTCGTAATGAGTTGGGGAATCATTATGTATAGTTGCACTATTTTTTGATGACATATTTTCGCATTTACGAGCTAACAATTAGGAATTACGAGACTTTCTTGATTAATTTCGTGTATTTGCCCATGGATTTGGCGCCTTGGAGCACCCAAATTTTTTTCCCGAAAAAACTTGATTAGGATCTCTGTAATGAGTTGGGAAAGCATTACATATAGTCGTACCATTTTCATGGCATATTTTTCGTATTTACGAGCCAAATTCTAGGAATTACGCAACTTTCTTATTTTTTCGTGTGTATTAGCCCATGGATCTGGCGCCTTGGAACACCCAATATTTTTTCTGAAAAAACTTTATGAGGACCTTTGTAATGAGTTGGGGAAGCATTACGTAGAGTCGCACCATTTTTAAGGCATATTTTTGTCTTTATGAGCCAACTTTTAGAAATTATGCAATTTTTTTATTTTTCAGGTGTATTAACCCATAGATCTGGCTCCTTGGAGCATCCAATTTTTTTTTTTTGAAAAGAACATTATGAGGACCTATGTAATGAGTTAGAGAAGTAGTACGTATAGACGCACCATTTTTAAGGTATGTTTTCGTATTGATGAGCAAACTTTAAGGAATTATGCGACTTTCTTGATTTTGGTGTGTATTAGTCCATGAATCTGACGCCTTGGATCACCCAATTTCTTTTTTCCTGAAAAAGCTTTATGAGAACCTCCATAATGAATTTAGGACGCATTACGTATAGTCACATCATTTTCAAGCATAGTTTTGCATTTATGAGCCACATTTTAGGAAATACACGACTTTCTTGATTTTTCGTTTGTATTGACCCATGTATCTGACACCTTGGAGCACCCAAATTTTTTTCTGAAAAAACTTTACAAGGGCTTCTGTTATGAGTTAGGGAAGCATTATGTATAGTCTCACTTTTTTTGAGGCATATTTTTTTTTTACGAGCAAACTTTTAGGAATTACGCGACTTTCTTGCTTTTTTGTGTGTATTAGCTCAAAGATCTGACGTCTTGGAGCACACAATACTTTTTTCTGAAAACACTTTATGAGGACCTCGTAATGTGTTGGGGAAGTAGTACGTATAGTCGCACCATTTGTCAAGACATATTTTTGCCTTTACGAGCCAACTTTTAGAGATTATGCGACTTTCTTGGTTTTTTGAATGTATTAGCCTATGAATATGGTGCTTAAGAGCACCCAAATTTTTTTTTCTGAAAAAACTTTATGATGACCTCCGTAATGAGTTGGGGAAGAATTACGTATAGTCATACCATTTTTAGGCATAATTTTGCATTTACGAGCCAACTTTTTGAAATCACACGACTTTCTTGGTTTTTCGTGTGTATTAGCCTATGAATCCGACGCTTTGGAGCACCCTAAAAATATTTTCAGAAAAAACTTTATGAGGACCTCCGTAATGAGTTGGGGAAACATTACGTATAGTCGCACCATTTTAAGACATATTTTCACATTTACGAGCCAATTTTAGGAATTACGCAACTTTCATGGTTTTTCATTTTTATTAACCCATGAATCTGGCACTTTGGAGCACCTAATTTTTTTTTTGTTAAAAAACTTTAAGAGTACTTCCGTAATGAGTTAGGAAAGCATTACGTATAGTCGCAACGTAACATATTTTCACATTTACTAGCCAACTTTTAGGAATTATGCGATTTTATTGTTTTTTCGTGTGTATTAACCCATAGATCTGGGGCCTTAGAACACCCAATTTTTTTTCTTGATAAAACATTATGAGGACTTCCATAATTAGTTAGGGAAGCATTACGTATAGTTACACCATTTTAAGGCATATTTTCACATTTACGAACCAACTTTAAAAATTATGCGACTTTCTTTGTTTTTCGTATGTATTAGCTCATGGATTTGGTGCCTTGGAGCACCCAAAAAAAAATTCTAATTTTTTTTTATGTGGACCTTCACAATGAGTTGGGAAAGTATTACGTGACTTTCTTGATTTTTCGTGTGTTAATAATAGCCCATGAATCTAGCACCTTGGAGCACCGAAAAATTTATTTTGAATTTTTTTCATGAGAATTTACTAATGAGTTGGGAAAATATTACCTATAATCTCACCAATTTTGCACCTAAAATCCCATCAATTTCTCCACCGAAAGCCTATAAACCAAAACTTGTCCCAAGTTGGTACTAAGACCTTAGAACCACAATAACTTAGATTTGTTGGTTGATTTCAATTTACCTTTCTTTCGAAATTAGTTGAGACCATACAAAATAAGTTAAGATATTTTTTAAATCTATCTATTATGTCGTGACAAATTTAGAATTCAGACGATTCATCATAAGGAATAGAAAGCAGTTCAACAAAATCAAAAATTAGTTTGTTCTTCAAGCATTTTGTGAACAATAACAGTATCCCTGAGACAAAAGATTTGTCACCCAAAAAAAGGGACCAAAAATTAGTTGATCTATGAAGATCTCTCAAAGCTTCCTTACTTGCTGCTCTTTCACCTGAATGTTTAAATATCTACAGAATCATGCAAGTACTTGCAACTATGCCCATAGTAGCATCTTCCTTGAGCATAAAAGTGGCAAGGCTTCTGTTCCTCGCGCTGTCCTTGAAATGGACGCTTTCCATTCCTTGCTTGCCAATTCTCAGTTCTTTGTGGAGATTTATAGTTTTGTGAATGACCATGACCTCCTGTATACATATGACCACGTCCTCGCAATGGACTTCTACTAGTATTGCAGTTGTTGTAGCTTCCATCACTATAGCCCCTCCACGTTGGAATATTAAAATTGTTTGTGTTACCTCCATAGCTAGGGCCCCTCCACATTGGCATATGCCTATTTGAGTTATGCATATGCATATTTGAGTTATGCTTCTCCCTGTTAGAACTAGGATCATTCAGGTTCACATTAGTCAAAGGCTGCCTCTGATTATGCCTTTCTTCTGGCCTATATTCTCTAGGGAAGACATTTTCCTGTATGACTACATTTGTATAATTTCTGAATTGCTTTTGTTCATCTTTTTGGCTGTTGTACACCACTTCTACCTGAGGCTGATCATTCTTGTTTAAAGAGTTCATCGAGCGAGAATGCAGCTGTTTCCCTTTACTCTCAGCTACTGTTTTCTTCTCCTTGTAATCTGTGCTTACCCTGAGATATTTAGTCATAACAATGATTCAAATGTTCAAAATCAAGTGAAGTTGGCATATTTCATAAGTTCATTCTACCAATCTGCTTACTAGAATGACCAAAATTATCATGGTACCTGTTTTCCCTTCGCATCTTTCGCATTTCCTTCTCTTGGACACGTGTTTCCCTGCTAGATCGAGCTACGGAACCTCTGGCATGCTTCTCTGATAAATTTTTCTGCCGTTCTGCTTCATCGTCCCATTTCTTCAAATGCAATATATGATTCATTAACACATATGTTGCAGGAATAATAAGTGCAAGTACTAGAAATCCTTAGTACTGTTCAGCAGACCTGTCGCAATGTTTTTAATCTATAGAGGTTTCTGCCCTTAATGAGGAGAGGATGAAGTGGAGGCAGCGGTTTTTCCCCTTTACTCCACAATACCTCAACCTGATCAACAGTAAAAAGAATCTTATTTCAATGAAACAAACAAGATGAAACAATGCAACAAGTGTACGTCCATCGAAGCCAAATAAAAAGAAGAAACGAAAACAGAAATGATTAAGTCAAATAATTGTTAAATTGATTGCTTTTAAAAGCTCACCGTAAAGGTATGTTGCTGCTTTTTAGCACCATAGCTCTCCTTCACAATCCGCCCTGCTACTATTCTTGTTCCACAGGGAGGGCCAGTAGCACTCCTGGATGCAATGCTGAACCTGATGAACCACAATCATAAACCTGCTAAGTACATGCACGCATACTGCTTCTGCCCTAATAAATGTCTAATAGGGAACTGAAGAGAATTATACATGACACATCTGCCACTAGTTGTTCACAGCCTTTAGAAGTGCATAAACGAAGACCTAAAGATGCTTACTACCACTTGTTAGAGTTTTGAGCTTACATTTCATATACATTTTGTTCAAACATAACAACATCCCCAGTGCACGCGTCCCCTGCATAATACAAAAAGTATAGATGAAAATGACAAGTCCAGAAAGTTCCAATTCATTGCTGAAATTATAATGCTAGATTCCACTAGGAACGCCAGACGCAAGGTGAGAGATATGTGACTTTTCAGCAGATAGATAAACTTTGACTTGGTTATTTTCAAGGGACTAACGATCGTAAATGTTTGCTACAATAAAACTATTTCCACTTAAATATTCTATACATAGCAAAACATCTGTACCTTTGCAGTTCAATACAAAACTAGATGGGGGATACTTTTCCTCTCCACGACCATCGAGGATGCTGAAATACAATAGAATTTGCTTAAGTAAAAAAGTTTTGATCATTAAAAAATAAAAGCTGAAATTGGGAAATTACTCAGTGTGCTCTTTAATGCGCTCGATAAGTGTATCTTTGGTACCCGTCAATCTCAGCCCGTTTTTCCTTAGGTAAACCTTGCATTGCTCCACTTTCAATTTCTCAATCTGACCAGCTGCCACCAAGTAGAAGCAGAGACAAAAAGAAGGATGCAATCATTGTAATCTTTTGGAAAATGAGAAGATGATCGACGGACACAAAGTTTAGGCAGTAACAATCACTACAAAGTCTTGTATGTCATAGAGCAAGAAAAATACTGAATAATTTTCTCTTACTCTAAAGATTGGAAGTTTCTTTCTTACTGAAAGGAAAAATCTGCAACATCATAAAAAAGCTCATTTGGTTGGTCTTACAATTTATATACCAAATGAAGACAAACTTTCATGAATAACCATATATTTGCATAGGGGAGTGTCTTAACAAGTGTATACTTAAAATAAAAAGTCTCATACATGAATTTTTTTATAGCTTTCATATAAAAGAACACTACAATATTTTTAAGGTTTACACAACCAATAATCACACCACCAGAGGATGTGGTGGGATCCTTGAATTTGTGTCCTGCAGTTGGAGAAATACATATGGAGCTCCAGTGGAGGAACTAGTAAGGGCCAAGGGCGGAAATTTAATCCGTTTATATAAAATTATCTTTTACATATATATATATATATAATATAGGTTGAACTCCTTTGGTCTTTTCGTGTGTTAGACGTTTTATACTTCGAACCCCCTTAGTGAAAATCACAGCTCCACAACTGAGGAGCTCTTCCTCCTTAATTGACTCATACGTTGTGCAAATCTGAATTAGTCGGACTAGTGAGTTTCGGATACTAAATTGTCAGATAAAAAAGAACCAATAATAATCACCAAGATTGAAAGCTACCATATCAACATGTAAATTAAAAAACAAAACAATGTTACTGAAAAAAACCTTTGATTATCTTCTGAACAGTTTCATAGCTTTTTTTATCCTTCTCATCAAGCTCTGGTACTATCTCGTCCAGATCCTTCTCTTCCTCAACGCAATCTTCCAATGTCTTAGAAACATTCCGCCTACATTTTCGCAACAACACGAAAAATCAACATTTCATTGTCATTTCTTTGGGCGAAATTGAAAACTAATATGTTTTTTAGGAGAATCGAATCAAGGGATTGTACCTGGCAGACATATCCATAGATTTCTGTTTTTTGATTGAGAGTTTTGAAAGAGAGGATTGTGTCTCCTCAAGAAGATCAAAAGTTGGATCATCTTGCGAATCATCGGAATCGTAGTCGCTATCGCTTTCCGATACATCGTACGGCTGCTCGGAATCCATTTTTTGATTTCTGGATGATGATGCTTGAAGAGCTCTCTGTTGATTGTTGATTTCTTTGCTCATGAGATTATTGTTCAAATAGGGTTTTAATTTGAAAATATTACCGTTGTTGAGTGGATTGTGTTTCCGAAATTTGTACTCTAATTGCTGCTTGATTGGACTGTTTTCTGCATCGATAAAGTTTGGCATGGGCCTGAATGGCTGAATCAGAGACTTGAGGCTCAAAGTGCACAGATACCCAATTTTAGGATAAGACAAGTCTAACTAACGGGTTGTTTGGGAGAATGTATAAAAATAATGTTTAATATGGTGTAATAATAATACTGACATTATTAATGTTTGAGCTCGTTATGCTGAAGTGTTTGGTTTGGGAAAATGTATAAAAATAATGTTGAATATGGTATATTAATTTAATTCTAAGAAAAAAAATCATTTACAAAAATATTCTCTACAAATATGGTGGAAAAGACGTGAAAAAGGTTTAAAGGGACAATTGTGTCTTTAACCATGCTAATGTATGTATTAAAATACTTGCATTACCAAATAGAGTGTATAAAATGCTTGCATTAGTTATATAAACAAGATACTACTCACTTTGTCTCTAATTACTTGTCCATTTTGACAAACCAAGAAATGACACATTTTTTTTTTATCTATTATACTACCCTCAATTAATTACTTTGAAAAAGGTAGAACTTCTTGAAAATCTTAAGTTTTTAATTCATTCATTTCATAATTAATAGGGGTAAAATGATAAATTCACTATGTCAGTCATTATTTTCTTCATAGATGAGTCAATTCAAAAGTAGACAAATAATTAGGGACTGAGGAAGTAGTAAATAATAGGCATACACAAAGGTATACTATATTATTACACAAAGGTAATGTGTGTACTATTTTTTTTCTAATTCTCTCTACCAAATGACCCCAAGTTTTTTATAAATATTGTGAATTTGACTACTTTAAGATCAACTTCAGAAAACTGGGAAAAAAAAAATCCTAGTTTAAAGTTACAAAAGCCAGAGATACAAATTTTAAGTTAAGCTTGAAACTTCAGACAATTTGAAAGCTAGCAAACTTCCGATTGGTTTTGCCTGAGGTTTGGATTGACAGGTCTAATTTGGTCGGGAAGTCCCAAACTCTTTATATTCAGAATTCGTGTTATGCACTTCTACCCGTTCTACGGAACGAATCAAAATAGTAGACAATGAGGCTACCACTGCAATTTACAAACATATACTAAAGTAGCTAAAACGGCATTTCAGAATTACAAATACCTATTGGAAGGCAAGTTTTGTTGATGAGTACTAAGAAAAATACATGCTGAGCGATTCATATTAAATATCATTTCTCAAGTATTAGCGACATTCAGTCGTCATTGTTCACATCCCCTGTTCTACATTATCAAACTGACATGTCTTGAGTCTCCCCATCCGCAGAAAACAAAGGCCACTGTGGTCATGTCAGTTGCCCACTGTCCGATGCTGGAGTAACATCATTTCTAAGCTGTATATTTGATGGCAGCATCACCAAATCTTGTTTTTAGCCCAGAAGAGGAGACTAACAACTCCAATGACAATAGCAACGGGAGCCCACTTCCGTATCAGAGCCTTGAGTCATGAAGAAATGGATCAGTCACCAAACAGATTTAAGTTCAAACATCAGACTAAATGCATGTACATAACGAGAAAAAGAGTGAAAGAAAGCCCAGCCCATCTGATACCATGGTTGCTCATCTTCGTTAGTGTTTGGGTCTAAGACACCCAAGCCTAGAACAAGCCCATTCACATGCTGATTTATCATAGCCTTAAGCACAAATAGTCCACCAGGGATTTGAACTTGAGACCTCACGGTTCTCAACCCATCTCATTGACCACTAACCACACCCTTGGGTGTTCAATCAAGTATCTCTTCAAGAATAGAAAACATTCTCACACTGTCAGCACTCAGCAGAACCAGTCAAGCTCTATAATCTTCAACAAAATCTTGATACATGGTAGGTTTTAAAAATGCCAATGAACATTGTTTGAGCAGCTTATATAATTTTCTACCACCCCCCAAAAAAAGAACATGCAAGCGCAAGAGAACTTAAGAGAATGAACAGCAAATTTCATGTTCCCTCAGATCTGTGAACGGCACCACTTCGCATTCCCGACACTCAAAAGGTAGAAGTAACAATACCACACAAGAATTTAAGTGCATCATCTTGAAAAACGAAGGACACTAACCTGACGATTCAAATCTCTTGCCTTATCAGCATATATGCGGGATTCTGATGTCAAACGGCTGGACATCTGACTGACCTCTGCAGAATTTGATGTTTAAACAATCAGGTCACTAACCGTGAAAAAAATTACATGATACTAAATCAATGCACAAGAAGGGTGAAAACAGAAGGGCAACCATATTATTTGAGTATAATTGTCGATCTATATCAAAGCTATGAGTCACCAGTGGTTGGAAATTCATATCACAACTGACTCGGCGCTTAATTTTATCTGTGCACAGGTATATGCTGCAGCATTTTGCACAAGCAGTATAGCTTGTCTCAGCATTTGATCCAAAATCTACTTTTTCTTAGTATAAAGACTTTCAAGATAAAATCTCATCTCACAACTACCACATGTTACACCTTCGAATCATACAACAAAAAGAGGCGTACAAGTGCATAGTTGCCACCAGCTTCTAGTAGACAGATCATCTTTATAACTTACATACACTAGATGATACTAAGTTTCTCCAGGTACAAGGAGCTCAATTCTGACCTAAGCAATCCTAACTAAAAATGTATGGGTCGTTTCTTAATCTGTGAGTGTGTGTGTGTGGGGGGGGGGGGGGGGGGGGGTTAAGTG